>NW_005842625.1:274105-324119 GCF_000455745.1 Alligator sinensis | reverse complement strand
GCAGGCCAATGGCAACTGGCCTATGAGTTAGGTTTCCATTATCTAGAAGAACTAGATGACGGCTCCTCGACGATTTCATCTAGTTGAGTGTGCAAGAGAGGGTAGTTCAAAGTAGCAAACACCTGTATTATATGTTTCAAAATTGATAGTATAGTTCCATGGAAACTTTCTAAATATTTTGTTATACGTTAACTTATTTTCTGAGAGTTTTATTTACAGATCCGGAATTCAGAGTGCGTGGTGAAGAGAAGCCCCAAGAAGGATAACATCATCGGAAGAAGTGAGGGCCTGACGCGCGACTTCGCCATGACGCCCACTGAAGCCCTGATCGTACTTTTCTTTGTTATGAATCTGAACATGTGTATATGTATTTGTGTTGGTTATTATTTGGTTCGATCCCTAGAGGACGAACTTCTTATGTTAGTGGATTTTGTGTTTACCCGTTTAGTTCGACAACCCGTGGTAAGAGCTCTTGATAATCCGAGTGACGAGCGTGCAGCATAATTTGCAAAGAGTTCCCACCATTTGTATGCTAATTTGAGCCCCATTATTGGCCAGTTCTAAATTATTCACACGTGGCGGCTACTGATTGGCTTGCTAGCCGTATAAGAGGCTTGAGTGGTTTCCGCCCAAGTTGGAGGCCTCCACAACTATCAGGAGGAGGAGAACTTCACATCTCGTGAAGATCTCTAAGCGCTGCGGAGCCTATCGGACCCAGCGTGTATATCAAGAAGGCTATAGGGGTCTGATCAGCCTCTCACCTCTCCCCGTCGCCGCCTGATCACTCGACGTACCCTTCCCTGCACGCAGGTTCCACGGAGCCTAGCAAACT
This sequence comes from Alligator sinensis, assembly GCF_000455745.1. Lineage (NCBI taxonomy): Eukaryota > Metazoa > Chordata > Crocodylia > Alligatoridae > Alligator > Alligator sinensis. Next base: position 323,287 of record NW_005842625.1, on the reverse strand, counting down.
TCGTGTGAGTGAATCCAGAGCTCTACCCGGGTTCGAGCCCTGCAGGTTTATCTTCCCGTCGCCGAAACCCCATTGCGACGTACCCTCATGTTCTGCAGGTTCGAGTTTTGTTTTGTTTTGTTTTGTAACTGCAACTCAAGCAAGTTTTCCTGCCTGCACCGCAACCATCTTCGGTGTAAGTAAAATAATGTTAAATCAACCACTAAGCGTCCGTGCCTAATTCTAGTGTGCCGTCTGCCTTCCCCAACCCGGCATGTCCGGGCTGCTGGCCACAGCCCGCCACGCGAAAAAAGGGCCTCGGACTGCTCCCGGCCCGCACACGCTGCATTAACAAGACTAAAGACAGGCTATGCCCTGAAGTGCTTACTAACCATTCCATTAAATTCAATGACGTTTAAATATTATTATTCCCATTTTACAGGTAGGAATACTGAGCCAGGGAGCAGTTAAATGACTTGCATAAGTATAATCAGTTGCCCAGTAGCCAAGCTGGAGAGTGAACCTAGACATTAGATCTGGTACTTTGCTATATATAGGCAAAAAATAGTTTGTGAGAACATTACATTCTTCATATTCATTTCATTGCTTTCTGTTTGTGCCATAGAATGGCATATGTACTACTAAAGCTGCTTGAGTGACCTGCTATTGTACATTAGTGCTGTGAAATTCTCCTTACACTGGATGAGGTCAGTGTCCTTTGTATGACAGTGCAGGTGGTTCACTGAAATAGATCTGTGCTTCTCACGCTCATTACTAGCAACAGCCAAGTGTGAGAAAATGCATGTTCAATACTTTATTTATACATGTACTTGGCTTATAGTCTATAACAATGCTGCACTGGTGTGCTGGTTTGTCCTCTACTGGATATGTGTGGCACATATCTAGATATAGATCTAAATATACATGCCTCGCTACATAATGGAGTTCACCAGACAGATGGCTATTCTTTTGGGAGCCAGTAATCCATTTTTCATGCCACATTTTAGTTGATGACTATTGATGTCTGCATATATAAATACAGTAAATTATTTCTAGCATTGGAAGCAAAGCAGTTCTGAATAACCTAAATCACTTTGGGATATAGACTTGTGACTCAGCAGGATTAACTTTGTGGCTGAGTTTCTGGGAGACAGTTTACAGCTACCAGAGGGTAGAATGGACTCAGAAACTGCTTGTCACATCTCTGCTATGGATTAGTTTCTCAAAGAAAATGGTATGGAAACTGTGCTGTTTTCGCCATTTTGAGTGGCCTGGTATGCCACACTGGTGGGTGGGGTGGAACTTGCACATGAACAATAGGTTTGAAAGTGTTGCAAATGTTAAGGTATAATATGTAATATGTTTACTCTATACAATATGTAACAGAGAGAGCATACAGCACATGCATTCTGATTGTTGTGTATAGGCTCCAGATGCATACCCATTCCAGGTCAATGCACACACTTGCAAACTGCTACAAGTTTTCTCTATAATCCTGTTGACTTTCCTCCACTAAATTTGTTCAGTTTGTGGTCTGTAATTTGAAATTAGTACAATTTAAGAGCTGTTAAATAGGGTAATCAGTTGTTGTTGTTATCCTTACAAAGGCTTCAATTCACCAGCTCATATTTCTCAATAAATCCAGGCTAGCTCTGGGTGTGATCCATTAAAATGGACTCTAATGTGTAATTAAATTAACTCTGTTCTCTTGCAAAGTAAAGATTCCTCTCCCACTCCTGCCTTCCTGCTAGCATGAATGAAGACAAATTTCAGTAGTCAGCTTTAGTAAGTGGTAATATGGAAAAAATGGCAAGATGATCACCGTAGACCTCATTAAGATGAGCTGCAGATACCCTGGACATTCAAAGAATCAAGATGGGAGAGATCTGGCTATTATCTATTCTCTGACTGCTCTTAAAATGTGGAAGATAGGGAGAAGTTTAACTCAAATTGAAATTACGAGGGGTGCTTTGTACTTTGTAGTTGTTGGGGTAGAAACAAATGTTTTGTAAGCAAGGTTAATGCCACAAGCTACTGACAGAACTGCACCCTTACATTAGGTGTGATGGGGGTTGCTCGAGTGATTTTACATATACCTATCCCTTGCCATTTTTGTTACTGTTTGCTTGTGGATGGAAGTACGCTGATGTGGTTTTAATGCAAACAACTTGTTTCCACTAGGGTAGTCACCAGAATACTTTTATTACATGTAAGAGACCCAGCTTCTAGTTCCCCGGATTGTTACAGGAGTGTTGAGGAGGGAGTAGTCTTCATTTCTAAAGACAGCTGGAGATTTCATCTCATTTAACAGCTAAATAAAAATGGCATGATGGGCTTGGAAGGAAATTCAGTCATCCTTTAATATAGGAACAGTGCTTCATATTTAAGGTTTTTAAGGTGTGAGGTATAAAAACAAGTATAGCAGGAGGCTTGGTGCGCCCAATACTTTAAGAGAAGGCAGACTGTAGATGAAGCAGTCTGTCAGTGCTGCAGGAGGCAATCAGGAGTCATGGATCCAACAGGGGGCTGGGCTTACAGGATATCAAGCCAGAGCCTGAGTTGGGGTGGTAGTCTTATCCTGGCAGCCAAGATGTGAAGAACTCCTGAGTAGCAGGGCTGCAGCTAGGCTTCTGGCAAACACTTACATTGGGGTAAGCAGGCCAGTGGTTTATGGATTGAGACAAGGGGAGGTAAGGTAGTCTCGCTGGCCTGGGAATGGGGCCAGGGCCCAGAAGGTAGGGGCCAAGACTGAAGAGCAGAACCACAGCTAAGTGGTCATGAGAGCAAGGAGGGTCAAGGACCCATAGCCCGCATGGAGCAAGAGGCAGCATCAGTGACTCATAGCCTAGGAGGGGTGAACAGGGCCAGGGAGCCCAGAAGTCTCAACTGGTCTAGGAATGGGACTAGGGCCCAGGAGGGGCCAAAGTTTGAGGAGGGACCACAGCTGCAGACTGCCAGAGCCAGGGAGCCCAGAGATCTTAACTGGCCTAGGAGCAGGGCCTGGGCCCAGGAGGAGCCAAAGGTCAATGAGAAGCCACAGTCAGAGACTGACAGGGTCAGGGACCCATAGCTCAGAGAAAGGTGGAATCAGAGTCAGTGGCCCAGTGCCTCAGGAAAGGTGAGATCAGGGTCAGGGACCCATGGCTGCATCTGGGAGTAGCCAAGATGGGTGAAATACCTGGGTGTGAGCAGAGAGGGTCACACCTGGGAGTAGCCAAGATGGGCGAAGTGCCCAGGTGTGGGCAGAGAGACAGCTCGATAGCAAATAGCAACATCTGTGAGACATGCATATGGTGTAAGGGATGGTTGGAGCCACATAATAAGTCCTTACGGGTTCTGAGTAATCCAACCTAAGCTCAAGAGTGGATGAGATCTCATTCAGGGATCGCAAGGGTAGCTTCCCTGTTCTAAGTACCTATTTATATCAAGGCATGGCAGGTGAAAAGAAAGGGAGAAAGCTTAAGGGACCAAGGACATATAGCAGGGTGATCACCAGGGGGCACCACAGCCATCCCTGGAGTTATATTGCTTATTACAAGAGGTAATAATATTGTGGGTGTAGGGAGGAGAAAGATTTTTTGGCATGGATGCAGTGGGTCCATCTTAAGCAGTGGAGAAACCTTGAGATTTCTCATATCTGTGTGGCAGTCAGACACATTAGTGCTGAGCTGAGGACTTTTAAGAAACTTCAGACTCTTAACAGTTGAGTGATTTAGTGATGACTGAGTGAACAATTCGAGTTGGTTGTCACAGCTGCTTTCCCAAAGATGTAGAATTTATTAGTAACCAGGGAGGTTTTGTAATATTAATGTTGCTTGTATCACACTTTTGCAGTTGCAACTTCTGTCATCTGTCTTGTGTGCCTGTTCAAACAACATGGCATATTTCAAGGGTGGCCCAAGTGAAAATATTTATTCCCCATTCAAATGTGCTATAAGAGTGAAGTCACAAAAGAAAGAAATCTCTATTTTGTCCTCATTCTGTTACAAATGAATAAAGTAATGACATACAAAACCCCAAGAGTGTTTTGCCAACCAAAAAGAAACACCTTATGTAGAGGAAATGAAAAACTGAATAATAGTTTGGGATTGAGCTGCCTTAGAGATTCATTCTCCCTTCATGCATCACTGCATCAATCGTGAGTTCAAATTGCTATAAATATGAGGGAGCTGGTGGTTGGGTTATTGAATCTCCCTTGATTTCCTTGCCTTAGTTTACCAGAGACCATATCTGTTAACCTTCAGGACATGCTGAAAAGCCCAAATTTTTTCTTAGAAAGCTGAGAAGTAAAGCGAGGGGCTTTGTGTGTATCAGTGTGTGCTACCTAGTATAAGGACAACTTTCATATTTATGAAGAAGTTAACAGTTTTTTATTTATCAAATGACATCTAAATGAAATTGTACATTGTATTTGTTGTAAGGGCACACAGTATGAACGATGGGGCCTTATTACCAAATTTACTCAAATATAAGATGAGGTTCCCCCCCAAGTAGGTTGGGGGGAGGGGAAAAACCTCATCAAGGGGGGAAAGCCCCTTGTTTTACATTTGCATAACCGCAAACCACTCCCATTAAATATATTGGCTATCATTAAACTGCCCTTAGAAGCAGCAGGTTCTCAGTCATGGAAACCAACTATGAAGTTGATTAAATGCAGCCCATGCTGACCATATTCATAAAACACATGGTCCATATTGGGCAAACACACTGATGGGAACCTTTTTTTATTTACAAATTTTATTTAAATCATATTTATCACTCTGCACAGATAAAGCTTCACATACTGAGCATCCTTGTTTACCAAAACTTCATATCACAAAAACAACTACATATCCAAAAACATACAACTCCATATATTAAGAAATTACAAGGAGGTGGGGATGGGTCTACCCTCTGCAGTTTTGCTACGTGCTGCCACATTGATGGGAATACAATTCCTGTATATAGAATATTTGGGAGTAGCACAGCCTTAACCACTGCCACTTTTCCAGGAAAGGACAGCATCCTTCTGGGCCATAACCAAGTATTAGTTGTATTCTTGCCATCACCTTTTCCCATGCTATATTAACTTTCCTCTCAGTGTCCATTGGGATCCCTAGTGCTCTTATTTCTCTCTCTCTTATTTGAAGGCCCAGCTTATCCAAGTCCCGCCAGTTCTCTACTCCCATTATAGGGCTTTTCAGTCTATTTAGTTTAGCCCCCGTTGCTTCTCCATATTCTGATGTATGTTTTAGCATCCTTTCCATTAAAAGTCTCTCTAACAACTACATTTATATCACCCATGCATAATACACATTTTACCTCTCCTCTTCCTGGTACCTTTACACAGATTCACAAAAGTTTAGGGCTGGAAGGGGCCTTGTGAGATCATTGGGTCCAGCCCCCTGCTCTGGGCAGGAAAGACTGCTGGGATCAAATAACCCTAGCAAGGTACGTGAAGAGACTCCTTTTGAACTTATGACCTTGTCTTTTCTTATTCTTTGTGCTAACGGTTCCATGCCCCACACAAATAGTGGTGTCAATATGGGGCATCCTTGTCTCATCCCTGTAAGGATTTTAACGGCTCTGCTTAGGTGCCCATTAATTTCAACTTGACTCTACTTCTCTATACAATAACCTTATCCAACATATAGATCCACTCTGTCATATGTTTTTTTTCTAAATCTAGGTTTGCTATCACTGTGTTTGTTTTCCTCTCTTGGATATGGGACGCAGTATATCTGATCACTCTGATTGCTTTGGAGATCCTTCTACCTAGTACTGCGCATACTTGGTCTTCATATATTATCTTCTGGAGGTTTTTCCTCATCCTCAAAGCCAGCATCTTGGCCATTTAATTTATAGTCCATATTAAGGAGTGTAATTGGTCTCCAGTTTTTCAGGAGCTCCTTTTCCTCTTTCTTGAAGAGTAAGATCACAATGCCTCTGGTAAAATCTTTCCCGGCCTCTCCTGTTTCCACTATTTCCTCAAAAACCTCCATTATGTCCCTCCCTAACCATATCCAAAATTTCTTGTAAAATTCTATTGGTGGTCCATTTGTTCCTGATGATTTCCTTCTTTTAAAGGTTTTTAAGCACTCCCCTACTTCCTTTAACCTTATTTTTCTTCCATCTTCTTTGCTTTTTCATCTTCCACTTTCTCCTCAGTCTCTTCCAGCAAATCCTTCATCTTTCCCCTGTTTATTTCTTCTTCTGATAGAGCTCTGAATGAAATCTTCTCATTGCCTCCAACACCACATCCTGCTTTTCCACCCAGGTACTACCTTCTTCTCACTCTGTTTTTAGCTCTCCTTTTGCTGCCTTCACTCTGGCCAAGAAGTATCACGACCACTCTGTTTGTTTTCTCCCAGGCCGGGTGTTTGTGCTAAAAACATTTTCTCTCTTGTGTTTCTTTTAAACCAGCTTTCTATCTCTTGCCTTGTTTCTTCTAGTTCTTCTCATACCTGTCTTCCTTATGCAGGCTCCTTTATTAGCTCCTGTGTCTTGCTTTGCAGCTCTCCCAGCTCTTTCGTTCTTTTCCCCACAGTTCGTTGGCCTTCCTTCCTGAAGAAATCTCCCATCCTCTTCTTCACCATCATCCACCATTCTCTTGTACTCTTAAAATATTTCTTCAGTATTCTCCATGCCTCATACTGTCTCATGTACATTTGACATATCTCCTCATCTTGTAAGTTGCACATTAATTTCCATACCTCCCTTCCTTTTACAGGGCTCTTACCAAGACTCAGTTCTGCCTTTAGCATCCAGTGATCACTAAATGCCACACTTATGGTTTCTTTCTTCCATATCTCTATTTCTTTTGAGATAAACACAGAGTCATTTGTGTTGCATTTTTTGTTTGTCTGAAATAACTTATGAACCCCCAGTGTGCTTCCACCTAGATCACAGATGGGAAGTGTGTCACTGCACCCAGGCTCCTTGTGTCCACTTTTAACACTACACATAACCTTCATGCCCCCATCCAAATACCATATTTGTCTTGTATTTTGTCCACCCACATTACCCTTTGGCAGACCTTTCTATCCACCTTCTTATGTTGTCCTCATATATTAAATCCAAATACATTCTAACTATAATCACCCTTTCTCTTGATAGTCTGTCTGCTATGAATTTTGGGTGCCGCACTTCAAGAGGGACGCGGGGAATCTTGAGAGGGTCCAGAGGAAGGCCACTCGCATGATTAGTGGCCTTCGTGATAGACCCTATGGGGGGAGGTTGAGAGAGCTGAATCTCTTCAGCCTTCACAAGAGACAGCTGAGGGGAGATCTTGTGGCCGCCTATAAATTTATTAGAGGAGGTCAACGAGGAATAGGGAAGCACTGTTTACTAAGGTGCCTCAGGGAGTGACTAGGAATAACGGGTGTAAACTAGTTGAGAGTGGATTTAGGTTAGATATTAGGAAGAAATTTTTCACAGTAAGGGTGGCCAGGATCTGGAATGGGCTTCCAAGAGAGGTGGTGCTATCACCTAGCTTGGAGATCTTCAAGAGGAGGCTAGATAGTCACCTGGCTGGGGTCATCTGACCTCGGTCCTCTTTCCTGCCTGGGGCAGGGGGTTGGACACGATGATCCATTATGGTCCCTTCTGACTCCACAATCTATGAATCTATGAATTTGATCCCTCTTAACTCTTCTCCTCCATTTTCCTCTGTGTATTTCTTCCAAAAGTTCTCATACCCTTCTCTGCTCCAAAACGTGAAAGCCTACTCCTTCTGGTTTTGCTATGCAATTAGGGTGTTTAGGTGCTTCACCTGCACCAACAAATCCCAAACAGTGTCTTTTCCAAAAAGTCATATCTGATCATTTCTGGTTTTGTTTTCATCTTGTTGCTGACTGCTGCCATAGCCTTTGATCACTATGGAAGTCCCTTGTTTCATTTTCTGTGTCGTCTTACTGTGCTACGCCCAGTGGGCCAGCATTCCATTGTCCCTTGCCCTTCTCTGTCTCTCACTCAGAAGTAAGTGCCTTCACCTGCTGTGTGTGTTTTCTCTCCTGCATTCCTCCTCCTATTATCCCTCTCTTGCCACTCTCTTAATCTCCACCGCTGCAGCCATCGTCACTTCTGTCGACACTGCTCACCTCCTCCCCAAACTGTGCTGTCAGGTTCAGTAGTTTGGGAGCTGAACTTGCCTGTGAAGACTGAAGTGAAAAAGGCATTGAGTACTTCAGCTTTTTCTGCATCCTCTTCCTGAACATTGGGATGATTGGTTCCTGTATCCTCAGTAAGGTTTCTTTAAAGTACAGCCAGCTCTCCTGCATTCCTTTCTCCCACAGGGTGGCCTCCCAGGGGATCCTGCCCATCAGGTCACTGAATGAGTCAAAGTCTGCTTTTCTGAAGTTCAGGGTCCTTACTCTGCTGCTCTCCTTCCTTCTTTTCCTCAGGATGTTGAATTCAATCATCTCGTGGTCACTGTTGCCCAAGTTGCCATCCACTATACTACATTACCTACCCATTCCTCCCTCTTTGTGAGCAGCAGGTCAAGAAGAGCACAGCCCCTAGTTGACCTCTCTAACACTTGCACCAGGAAGTTGTCCCCAACACTCTCCAAAAACTTTTTGGATTGCCTGTGTACTGCTGTATTGCCCACCCAGAGGATGTCAGGGTGATTGAAGTCCCCCATGAGAAGCAGGCCCTGTGATCAGGAAACTTGTGTTAGTTGTTTGAAGAAAGCCTCATTTACCTCATTCTCCTAGGCTGGTGGTCTATAACAAACACCCACCATGACATGACCTTGGTTACTCTCCCTTCTGACCTTAACCCAGAATCAAATGCTAACAACATAATGCTCACCCTAACAACAGAATGCTAACAGAATCAAATGCTGTTGATTCTGCTGGGGCCCAGCCCAACGAACTATATGATGAGTCATGAGTTCTTTGGCTCTGAACTAATACCATGCACAGTTTGTACTATTCTAAGTAGGTACAAAGAAATGGTGCTTGGAAATGTGTTTATGGCGTACCTGTGCTGAATTGCAGCAGTCAGGGTTGGGGCCAGAGTAAGACCTGCAACAGTCTCCTGTTCCTCTCTGCAGTTTCTGCCTTCCTCCTTTTCCCTCTTTATTGTCACATTCAGCTCACTTCTATATTGTGCTTGGGGAGGAAACAGAGTCTGAGCAGGTTCTGATACTAAGGTGGGGCAGGAAGTCTGCAGGAGGAAGACGTTGGCGGGGCAGAGGGTGAGAGAGCCACCTGACCCCACAGACACTATTTTCCCTGCTGTGGCAGTGGGAGGGGGATGAATTCAAGGCAACACTCTGATATGTAGATTCTACACCTGGAAAAGTATAACAAATGTATACATTTTCCATATATAGAATCTAATTAGTGAGGGTGGCCTTATATTCAGGGTTATCTTGTATTCAGGTAAATATGGTAAGTGATTAGCATCTTTTATGAGAGATATAATTATCCAGTAGATCAAAACACAAATAAATTCTTCTGTTCAACTACTTAGATAATAGCAGGCTATATCATATTCCTTCTGACTCAGTGCTCTCAAATTCAAGACTTATTCAAATCTTCTAACTCTCACTTTATATAAAAAACAAAACATTAAACAAAGACACTTTTACAAAAATACAACCTCTGTGGTACATATAAAAGCTACCATGTTTATAAAAAGACCCCTGATACTCAACTTCTTGCAATGCATCACTACAGATGTAGCATTATAAATCTCTCCTAGTCATCCTCTGAGACTCAGGAGTTCTCTTTATCATTTGACAGTGCCCAGCCAAAGTCATCTTTAGTCCATCAGACTGCTTAGAAAAGCAAAATTTGAAGACGAAGCACACTACTGTCTTTGTCTTTATACACATTTATACTTTATCACCTCTTCATACAGGAGAGGAAGAAGTGTGGTGTATATCCCAGTTACAATGAGCCATTTCTTGCTATTCACAAGCCATTTCTGATAAGGATATTTTAGTTTATCTTGTTATGGGTGTCTAGTGGATCTGGATGAACTGAGTGAAGTTGCAATATCTTCCCACCTGGAATGATAACCAGGTTTGTTTTGTGGTCGCACATTTTTCTTCTTTTACTGGCATCAGTTGTGTGTCCATTATAAGCATCCATCAGTCAGGCTCAGGGAGCGGTGCGAGACACACGGGTACAAGCCTGTCACACCCCCGCACACCCAAAGCCTCCCAGTGATCCCCAACAGCTGCGGAGCGCCTCTGCTGACCCCCAGCACAGCCAGAGGTTAGCAGGCCCATGGTGGGAGGAGACTAGCCCAGCTCAGCTGTGGTGGGGCAGCTGAGAGGAGCCAAGGAGGGTCTCGCCCCGCCCCGGCTCCTAATTGGCCCAGCCCCCCAGGGAGCCATGTGACCAGAGCCTTGCGAATAGGACGTGCAAACAGGTGTGCTTGTCTGCCTGGCATGCGAGTTTGTGCAGGAGTTTGGTCAGGAGGGTGAGTGAGAGGGCCTGAGGCCCTGCCATTGTGCCCTAGGGAAGCTAGTCCCATCAGCAGCTGGCCTCCCAGTGGTATGATGCGGATGTGCACACGCCACACCCTGAGGGTCCCCTTGGAGACTGAGGCCTCCCTCTCTGGCACCTCAGAGGCCTCCACCCAGATGGAGCCCATGGTTCCAGGCTCCATGCAGACGGAGCCTCTGGCTCTCGGCTGTGGAGGCTGCCTGGCACATTTCCAGGCTTCTGGGACTGAGAGCATGGCCACCTCCCCTTGTGGGGCTTGCTCCACTTTGGAGTCTCTGGGGCATCAGATCGAGGAGCTCCAGGCCACAGTCCAGACTGCATGCCATCAGGGATGGTGAGCAGGAGATAGACTCCTACTGCCAGGCCCTTCACTCCCTGGAGGCGGAGGGTAGACCAAGGTCACCTTCCAGGATAAGGGAGGACTTGGGGATCTCCTGTACTGTCCAGCCAGGGCATGACTGACCACAAGATGAACATGAGCCACCAATGTGATGTTGCAGCTGGCAAAGCAAACAATACTCTGACTTGTATCCATAAATGCTTCTCAAGTAAATCTCAGGATGTCATCCTACCACTGTACTCGGCCTTGGTGAGGCCACAGCTGGAGTACTGCATCCATTTCTGGGCTCTGCAATTCAAGAAAGATGTTGAGAAGCTTGAGAGAGTACAGAGGAGAGCCACATGCATGATCAGAGGGCAAGAGAACAGGCCTTATGATGAGAGGCCAAGAGCCATGGGACTCTTCAGCCTGGAAAAGCACAGGCTCAGGGGGGACCTGGTGTCTGCTTATAAGTATATAAGGGGTTGTAACAGGGAACCCTAACCCTGTTACTAAGAGACAGGGTGGCCCCTTTAAGTCCAGAATCTTCCAGTCAGAGCCGGCCGGTCAAGTAAGGATTAAGGCTCAAGCCCTGGCAGCTGGTCAGGTGACAGGAAGAGGAAGGCCAGGACCCTACAAATGGTGAGTGGAGAAGGCCAGAGGGGCAGCAGGGAGGCAGAATCCCAATGACTACGGTGCTGCGGCTGCAGTCTCTGTTGGAAGACTACACCATGCCCGGAGCCAGCCTCACAATCATCTAAAGTAAGCAGGCATGTTGCCTCCCTTGTTTAATGTTTAACAACTGGTGGTTTGGGTGCAGCTATTTGGGGAAGGAGGAGGCCTCATTGGGGACCCACTACAGTGTGGGGACCCCAGTGCCCAAGAGGGCACAGCATTTGGGGGTGCACCGACCCTGGCGCCAGGAAAGCGCAGCATTTTGGGGTGCACCGACCCCGGCGCCAGAGAGGGCGCAGCATTTGGGGGTGAGCTGACCCCAGTGCCAGAGAGGGCACAGCATTTTGGGGTGCACCGACCCCGGTGCCAGAGAGGGTGCAGCATTTGGGGTGTACCGACCCTAGCACCAGAGAGGGCACAACATTTTGGGTGCATCGACCCCAGTGCCAGAGTGGGCGCAGAATTTGGGGGTGAGCTGACCCCAGCGCCAGAGAGGGCGCAGTATGCAGGGATGAGTAGACCCCAGTGTCACAGAGGGGCAGGAGCCTGAGTGAGGGGTTTTTTTTGAGAGCTAGAGCCTGGAAGTCAAACCCTGATTAGTGGCCTTTTTTTTGGCTAACAGGCCTAGCTAGAGAGAAGAAAAAGGGGTAGGCCCACAGTGGCCTAGAACCCAACATAAAGAAGAATTTACAAATACCATCTGTGAGGCTTGGGCTGCAGTGTAGGGGAGGAATGGAGCCACAGATAATGCCCCCTGGCATCGGAGCAGGAAATGGGCAGCCTTCCGCTTAATTATGTCATTTAACTGATTACCAACAAGGCATGGCAGGCAAGAAGGTGGGCGGTTGGCCCATAACAGGTGGGCGGGGTCACCGAAGTAGACGGACCCCGAAGAGGCCCCCCTGTTACACAGGTGTACATCAGGATCTGGGAGAACATCTGTTCACCAGAGCACCCCAAGGAAAAATGAGGACCAGTGGTCATAAACTCCTCCAAGACCGTTTTAGGGTGGACATAAGGAAAAATTTCACCTGGAATAGACTCCCTCCAGAAGTGGTGCAGGCACCTACTCTGGACTCATTCAAGAAGCGTTTGGATGTTTATTTTGCTGGGATTCTTTGACCTCAGCTGACTTCCTGCCCCTGGGGCAGAGGGCTGGAGTTGATGATCTTCGAGGTCCCTTCCAGCCCTAATGTCTATGAAATCTAAGAAATCTATGAGATCACAAGCACTGAATAAAGTTTTAACAGGCCACCAGGCTTCCCAACCCATGCTTTCTGCAGCCAATCCACTGTAAACTCATTTGTAATCCATTTATTCTCCTGCACTTGAAGAAAAAATCCTTTGGTGGACTTTTACTTTTAAAAAACAAACAGCGTAGAAAGGCTGTTCACAGCTGTTAAGTGTCACAGAGAGCATTACACTTACCTGCTTTTCATTTCCAGCCATGATCATTTACACTAATTTTTCTGTTTTTTAGAACTATGGAGTTTGTTACGTCCAGTAACATTATTTTGGGCCTTGTATCAGGTATTAATTCCAAGACTGGGACACAGTGGGTGTGTCTACATGAGATACTTAGGTCTGAGACAGAAGTTTCACAAACTGGTTTGATCCAAATCAGTTAAGTCTGATACTATATTCAACTAGGTTTATCTTAAACCTGTTTCAGCCATTTATGTGCACTGAGCTTCTGCTTTGTTACAGGTTTAAACCAGTTTCAGATCACTTAAATTGGTTTATGTGAAACTTGTCCCTAGCCTTAATGCAGAGTAGCCTAATAACACTGTGTGCTGGGCAAAACCTGTGCTAATACACTACTGTGCAGTAGTATTAGGCTGCTGTGCAGTAAGTGTCACAAAAAAGTGCACTGGCACTACTGAGCAGTAACTGTAGTTAGTACTTCATTAAGCAAGTACTAAACTAAGTGCTCAGTAACTACTCTGTATTAATCAACATGTAGATGTGTCTGTTTACTCCTAAACCAATAACAAATTTATGAAGCCCTTAGCAGTTAGAATTCTATTACTGTAGTTACTCAAAAGCAATACAACATGCTCACCACCCCAAGATTTAACGAACACGACATCATTGGATGGCCAGTCCATGAGGTCTTGTCCGGAGTTTCTGACTCCTTTGTCCGAGTTCTGAATCTTGGATCAGTGACCCGATCTTTCAGGAGTAGGTTCCAAAGAGTTCTCTCGCCTTTCTTTATATATCATATAGCTTGCATTTCTTAATACATAAAATTAGTTTAAGCCTTTTTCCTAATGCATATTAATAATGTTGCTTCTGTTTGCCAAACATGGTTACCTTTAACTGGAATTTTCCATTCTGAAATAATCTTTTCATTCTTAGGTGGGGGTAGGTTTTGCTCTGACAGTTCCTCTTTTGCGCAGGCTATGTTTATTCAATTTAGTTAGCCAACTTCCCAACTAATTTTAAGTCAGGAACAGTATTTTTCCATCTGCTCCTTTTATCCCAGTGCAAGTCTCAACTACAATTCAAGCTAAGCATGCAGCTTAAGCTAAGCACAGAGGTCAGACCCAGGCCTGAAAACGTCTGGGTCCCAACGAGTTGCTCAGAATGTCAAAAAATGTGGGGTCTGCTCAGTATTTCCGATTTGTCTAAGCCGGTGCTGTTTGGTAAGGCGGAACATCAGGAAATGCTGAACCTGTAAAAGTTTTTTTTCCACATTCTTCAAGAAGCTTCTGACACCCAAAGATTCACCAGCATAACAAAAAGCTTTGCTGCTTCATGAGCTTCTCCATCCAACCCAAACTTGCTTTACGCTGTGAATGTGGCATGCCAGCTACAGGTGCCACTTCACAGGTTTTGGCACAAATCACTTCTTAACGGACAGGAAGGCCAGAATGTTATCATTTAGCTAGAAAGTAGTTAACCATGTTAGTCTAAAGCAGGGGTGGTTGACCTGTGGCACACATGCCACTAGTGACAGAGGCAGTCTCTGTGTGTGGCACATAGCAGGTTGGGGAGGGGAGAAGCAGCACAGCAGCAGAAAGCAGAGCAGCAGATTGGACTGGGAGCACAGAACAGAGAGCAGAAAGCAAACCAGCAGATCGGGCAGTGGAAGGGGATTGGAGTGGCATCCCAGGTGAAGGCAGGGCTAATTTGTGACATACCTGCCAAAAAGGTTGACCCCCACTGGTCAAGTCATGAGGAAGGCAGGCTAGAGTGGCACCTTAGAGACTAACTAGTTCAGAGAGGCATGAGCTTTTCTGGGCAGCAGCCTACTTTGTCAGTCAGTACAAAAGCTCATGCCTCTCAGTCAATCAGTCTCTAAGGTGTCACCCTGCACTACGTTGTTTAATTAGAAAATCACTGGCACCTTTCTGGATTTCTGGGAATCGTTCATATTTGGGTTTGCTGAATCCTTCATTTGTTTTTTTTGCATTCTGAAAGCAAATAGTTACTATTTCCTGACACGAGTTTCACTAATATGATCCTTCCTTCCATCTACTTTATCTTCATTTGTTTCTGCAAATTCCACAACTTTTAGTTTAAAAGAAGCTCTACATTATTGTCAAGGACCTGTGATTCCTATTTGTTTTAAAATGGCTGACTGTATGTCATGGTTGATTTGAGACCCAGCAGTCACCCCTGTTTATATACCTTCTGGCATTCACAAACTTTGTTGGTGTTTGTAATTCAAGCATCAAATATATGTTATCATTATTAAATTAGTCTAATATTTTATTTAATATTATTATATTTCACTTATTATTTATTCTCTTTTTTTTTTTGCTACCTGAATGTTGAGTTGCTTTGCCTCTTTTACTTGTTTTACTTGAATTTTAGATGCAGGCCATTTTTAGAAGAAATATTTGGTTTTAAATTGTCTCTCTTAAATTTGAAGTAATATGGTAATACATTTTCCTCCCCTCTCTTCTGTAGAAACTGTTCTTCAGCTTTGGCACTAGTTCTATAAGTTGTAACATTTTTTTCAGACATTCTTTCAGATTCTTTCTCTGGATAAATATAAGCAGGCAGGATTCATGGACTGCTACATCTCCTGGTTACCACACAGTATACCACAGGCTGACCCAGCACTGGCTGTTCCTACCAATTGCTTTTACTGTGACAATTTTCTCCTCAACTCCTTATGTTTGAACTTATCTCAAAAGATATCAGTGCTGCCACCTTATTAACCAGAGGTCATCATTTGGAACATATTCTGTATTTAGTGAAACATGTTGGACAAGTGGGCTTGCATAATGTGATGGAGAGCAGGATTTGGCTGTTAGAAGGTTCCAGGACTGCTGTTCCTAACTCTGTTCTCTTGTCCCCTAGTTTTGCAGTGTAGATTCTGATTTATGTAACCACTGCTATGACTTGAAAAAGAAACACTTAAATACCATATACTTAAGGACTGGAAGTTGATAAGGGGGTATGGAACCTTCTTTTTCCAGGTCACTGATTCAGGGTGCATCTACACATTCATTAATGCACAGTAGTTTCTGCACATTTAATTTAGTACTTGCTTAATGAAGTATAAGCAAATGTGCAGTAACTTTGTGCAGTAGCACCAGCACACATGTTTTTAGTGTTGCTTACTGCGCAGTAGCCTAATACTACTGCACAGTAGCGTATTAGCATGGCTTTTGCCCAGCACACTAGGCATTAAATGTCTCATGTAGACATGCCCTCGGATTAGCAGTAGATCAGCAGTATCGTAAAGTGCTTGTCATTTGCCAGCTTTGTGTAGTATGTATGTAACAAATTAGATGTCCAGATCACAGAAACTATCACCACCATGAAGGTCTTGGCAGGAATGGCAAACACTGGATGGGACTAAAAGTTGAACCAACTTTCTTCTTGCAGGAGTCTAATCCAATGATCACTAAAGTCATTTGAAAGTTTCAATGTCTGCTGACTTCAGTGCACCTTGACTCAAGTCCTAGGAGGACTAGGGCTGTGGTAGCTATGGTTTGTGACTAGTGGTACTTTAGTTTTATTTCTGAAGTCTGTCTGTGAAAATACTTCCAAATCATTGACCTCATGCCTCTACTTCTCTCCAGGTGGAATCCTACAGTTCATGGCACTTTTAGCTTGCGTCTCCACACTATATACCAATCTTATGAGTTCATGGGCCTGACTGTGTTTGGCTGCTTGCATAGTTTCCCTTTAGAAGCTGTGACCAGTACATGATTCAGTGACTCTGACCAGGTTTTTCAAAGCAATTATTTGTTTTGAAGACTATAGAAATATGAATATTTAGAGAGAGGGGCTAAACAGCAGATAGCCTCTACATGTTTTCTGTCTGAAATCTTGGGTATCCCAGAGGCAGCAAACTCTAGGACTCAGTGGTCCATGTGTTGCCTAGCAATTGTTATTTCCTTCGCTGACTTCTTTGCTTATCTAAATCCATTACCTGTTTTTCTTTAGAGTAGGAGTGAGCTCTTTCAACTGAAGTAGCAAACAGTATAACAGCAACTGAATATGTAGAGGTACACAAAATGTTCATAAAAGTAATACAGGTAACTCCCACATTCTTCACATTCTCTGAGTCGTGGTAAAAGCTTGCACTGTTACCAGCCCTGGCAATCACAATCCCCTGCTAAGTAAAAAGCCACTTAGTTTCCATTTATGCCTATATGTCCCCAGTGATGTCAGCGAGGTCAACTGACCTTAGTTGCATATATTTTACCAGGATTCCATTCATATATAACCACCACAAAAGGCTATAGAGATCAGGTTTATTGTACTGGATTGCTAATGTAACACACTTTAAATTCTGGGGTGCTTAGCTAGATGGATTAAGAACTTTTTATCTGCAATTTCTGACAGTGATGAATCATTCTGGCTGGAAAGGTTGACCCCCCCCCCCCCCCCCCCCCCAGCAGTGATAAATAACCTGAGTCTGGAATCCAAACCATATAATTGGGCCATGATGTGTCATCCACATAAAATACATTGCTTTGAAGGAGCTAAAACTGAAAATACAGGTTCAGAATAAGATGCCTCTAAATGTGTTAATTACTGGGAAAGAAGTAACAATGGCAAATAAAAGTTACAAATAAATAAGTTCTGTATAAGATAGAAAGATTTATAAAGGAATTAAAAATGGGATTCATGATAATCCTGCAAGATAGCTAGTTAGTGGGAAATGTAACAAGTTCTCTATTATATTCAGAAAAAGCAATTTGAAGATTGGGTGTTTGACAGGCACTAGTGAATTTATACTAGAAGAACTCCAAGTGCTTCTTGTGGTGGAGCCTGACCTTAGCTGAGGGGGCTCAGAGACACAACAGAGGGCAAAGCTCACTTGCCTGTAGATTTGTCTAGATTTTAAGAAATGACTGATGTTGACAAATGAGCTGTCATGGCTCAAGTGGGGATTACAAATACAGAATTCCAGAAAGAACACCAGAAACAAATACTAGTTAGATTACAGATGAGAAATGGAGAAGTCAGCAAAGGTAAGTGTTGTCTACACTAGCCTGTTTTCACTAAAATCTTCTGTTGCTGTTGTCATTAATGCAGTACCATCGCTGATGATGAGAGTGCTCATGTATGCAAGGCAAGTGCAAATACTGTAAAAAAACAGGGGCTTTGGTAAATAAAAGTACTCTCAATGATGTCACATCATTTCCTTTCCTTTTTCCACCTTCTCCTTTTCTTTTCTTAAGAATGACCCACTTTTTAGGTCCATGATGTGCTGGGAGCTGTGCCTTGCCAAAGAGGAGGGTTTTCAAGGATCCCTTTCGATCAAATTTTGGCTCAAATTGCCTGAAGCTCCCTTCCTTTTGGGGCATATGTAACACCTTAAAATTGTGGAAAACAACCTTCTGGCTTTTCAAAGATGCTCTTCCACATATGATACTAGATCTCTATTTTCCCTTTTTAAACATCTCTGTAACCATACTTGGGACTTGAATAACTTCTCTCAAAATGCCCTGTGAGGTAGGTAAGTATTATAATTCCATTTTAGACAGAAGAACCTAGTGCACTAATAGGATAAATGATGTTCCCATCACATTCCCATGGCATCTCAGTAAGTCACTGGAATAGAGCCAGGATTAAAACTCAGGAGAGCCTGGCACTCCACCCTGTACTCGTTACTCTTGACTGTTTTCTCTGTCAACCAAGTTGGACCCAAGGGAATCTTATACACACAGCAGACTTGCAGATACAGTTTGCTTACTGAAAAACTGTTTTAAACAATTAAAATCACTGAAGTGTATTTTCTGACAAGTTGTTCTTTCTGTTTCTGCAGCTGGTGCTACCTGAATATTCCATCCACAGCCTTTTCTGTATAATGTTTTTGTGCGCTCAGGAATGGCTCACCTTGGGGCTGAATGTCCCACTGGTTTTCTATCACTTTTGGAGGTAAGTCTGCCTTTTAAGTTTTGGTCCATGGTCATCTTCATTTGCTGAGTCAACATGCATACATAGGCATCAGACAATGAAAACACAGCAGTAGAAGGAAGGGCAGCTTTCTTTCACTCAGGAGATTATTTGCATGAGTTGATGAGACACGACTTTTCCTCTTATGGCGGTTGAGTGGCAGGCCGAGGCTATGGCCAGTAGCCCCGAAACGGCAGGCGGGTACTTTTGACCGACGGAGCGGAATTAGGCACTGAAGCATATTGGTTGAACAAAGAGATTATTTACTTACGCCGTCGGTGTACACAGCGCAGGAAGAAGAACTGACTTAGATTACAGTTGCAAACCGAACAAGATGAAAGCTTTCTGAGAACGAAATGAGATGTCCGTGAATGGCTTAACGAGCACTGAGAGCAGGGGATACGTCGGTAGGTCGGTGACGGGGAGTCACTGGTGGGTGATCAGTCCGCCAGGTTTACTCCGAGATGTGCAGAGTTCTCCAACCTGGAGAAATATGCGGAGTTCTCCAACTTGCGCAGAAACTGCTTTAACTTTTATATGACTAACAAGCCAATCGCGAGTCACCAAATATGAATAATTTAGAACCGGCCAATGGTGGTGTGCGTGTTTGCATAAAGTTGGCGGGAACTTTTTCTAAGCTGTAATTTTCCATTACTGTGGCATATAGTTATTGGGTTCTGACATAGCGGAATTTTCCACCATGACCTAGACTGCCACCAGCGGAATTTTCCACTGTGCCATAACATTCAGAATGATTGACAGCAGTATGATTGACAGCGGGATGTTCCACTATGGCACATGTATCAAACCAATGGAATTTTCCACTGTGCCATAGGCATACAACTACTGGGTTCTGACATGCCCCCTTGCTAATGGCACAGTTGGAACTATTCTATGTATAAGCCGGTCACGTTGTCGTCGTCTCGTTCGGGAGACTCATAAGGTAAACGAGTATATATACAAAAACTGATAACGAAACAAGTCTGTTCTTAAGGTATTGCATAAAACAACAACCAACACATACGCAAATACCAATGCAAACAAAAGGCATTATCAAGGTAATAATGGGGGCTAGAAGGGTTAAGAGCCATGACGATGCGTCCCATCCAAACCAATTAAAGAGGTTCGATAGCCATCCCTCTCTAATACCTGAGATTTTGTTTGTGTCGGTGGCGATTTTCTGGATTACCTCGATTGATCACTTAAGGGTATTGAAACACCAGGGATACTAATACAACAGAGATCACGGGATAAATTAAGATACTGACATGGACCTCCCTGATGTAGGAGCATTGCATCTAAGGTGAGGTGATTTTTGTGCCTCCTTAGTCATGACACAATAGATTAAGAGCTCAAGTTATAGATAATTTTCGTCCAGGAACTCGTCGTTACCACAGGACTCAGATGGTAAGTGAATGTATACATAAGCAGATAGCTTAGTGAATCGCCTTTCAACAAACTATAAAATACAACAACCCATACATATAACAATGGCTATTACAGTTAATGGTAAACACAAGGTAATGAGGGGAGTTAATAAATGCATTAACCAAGATGACGTGTCCCATCCCATCCCTTTCCGATCCCAGCGACGTTGTTAGTGTCTGCGGCAATTTGTTTTATGCGGTCGAGTTGATCTTCTAGTGGAATAGTAACGTTAGGTATGCTAATACAACAGTGTTCCTTAGACAGGTTAAGGAATTGACACACGCCTCCCAGATGTAGTAACATCGCGTTGAGGGCTAAGCGGTTCTGCATGGTCATGTGCGATGTAGCCTGTAATTGCCGGTTTAATAACTGTAGGGATGTTTCGCTACTATTGGCTAGAAGCTCAACTTGTTCAGCTAACTTGGCGATAGCGACTCTCGCCTTGCCTATCCCTATTCCCCACGCAAAATAACCTTCAAGTGCCCACACAAATTTTTGGTTGAATTTTTCTTTGTCTGTTAACTCGCTCCACACCAGAGCGCGTCGCGTATGGCAATGAAGTAACATTGGGCTAGGGGGTCTGGAGGTGCTGGCATATAAGGGAGGACAAAGCGATACAGTAGTTAGGAAACATTGTATTCCAGAAAGTGTGGCTGGGAGTGCTGTATATAGGTGTCCATCTGAACAAGCCCATAACATTCCCAAGGGAGCAGGAGTAGACAACTGTGCGCAGTTGCCCGAGAAATAAGAGGTTTGCCAGGCCTGTTTGGGCTTAACAACCTTGAAGTTCGCGCCGTGGCAAGCAGAACTCATTAATGCTGCTCTGAGAATGGGGTAGTAAAAGGTGCTCGTTGGGGCAGTTTGCGGTGTTATCCGGAGTGCGTCGCTAGGCGTGGGTGCCTCCGGGGCCCGGACAGGTTGGCGGGACCGGTCGAGGTTTCTTATTATATTGGAAGCCTAGTTTATGTGTCAGTTGTCATCGTCCTGCATCTCTTAGGACGCGTAGCTGTTGCTTGGTAAGCGTGGAGTGGTTTAGGAGGAAACCGAACATAGCTCTTTCCTCTGGCGTCCTCTGGGGTGGCAGTCTCGATTCCTTCCGTGGGTCGAATTGGGGATGTCTTGGCCTGTGGTACTCGACTGGGTATGCAGCAAGGTGGCTTGATAGGCCGGCTGGATTTGCAGCTACTGACTTCGTAAGGGTTTGCAGTCATGGAAGTTGACTTAAGATATTCCCAGCTGGTTGAGTAGCTAGTGGGTTGAGGAGGAGACGGAGGGTGATGGCGTTTTCTCCTCCTTAAACCTCCACACATGCTTCGATGGCGTCAAGGGTGGCTGGGACTGTCCCGGGGTTTCTTAGGAACCGGTGAGGCCAGTTGCCTTGGAACCGGTGAGGCCAGTTGCTTCTTTGCTGGGCTTACGTCATCCCCAACTGATGTAACTCCGGGTTCCAAGAACAATAGGATACCCCTATTATGGCTAGTAGGAGTTGTTCTGCTGTGGCTTTTCCCGACCTGTCATCGTGCCACGCGTGAGATTTATTCTTGATCTGTCCCGCAGATAGGGACGGGAGTGGAATGTTCCAGTTGTTGTTGTTCACTACCAGTTCTAAGTCAGTAGCATGTCCTCCACTCCACGAGGCCTGACGAGTTAGGAAGCTGACCTCCAAATCCAATAGTTCGGATCCATACTCCACTACGAGATGACCCAGTCAAATGACTAGTGTCTCGGTGGGTTTTACTTTTGATTCTTTACATAATTCTTGTAGCTCAGCCCTGTTGCGAGTGCAATAGGTGGTGGTGGTTGCTGCACCCTGCGGGTTGGTTACTTGCTTGGTTATTGCTACAGGGTGAGCGGCTGCTGAAATAGTTACTGTATCTGGTGTGAGGGTCGGATACAATCTCCTGCTCGTTGCCCCCTCCCCGTGGTACAGAGGTGGGGCCGTTGGGAGCAACGTCACCTCAGGGGACGGGCTTGCTGGGTGAAGTCCCGCCTGTTCTTCTGTGGCTCTGCCCTTCTTTCCCGGGTCCTCCAGGCGGCTCATTTTTTTCTCAGTGCCATTTTCTGGTGGCAGCGGAGGGTTTTGGTGCGCCACCATTTCCACAGCAGCTTTGCTGACCGTAGCTAACTGGATCTCTAAGTTAGCATTTTCATGCAGCAGGAGTGACACTGCGCGGAACGGCATGTTAATCATCTTCCCTTTGTCCCACTCGGAGCCTATCCACTCAGTTGTGGTGTGGGCCTCCGCTTCTAAGCTTTTACAAAGCTGGGCGAGCAGTTCTTGGCTGCGCGACTGGGGTGTCAGGGCCGGACAGTTGAACTTGTGGGGGGGTATCCCTTCCCTGCCCTCTCGTACGTGTCGAATGCAGCGTGCAAACTCTTGTGCGGGGTGCGGATTTGTCGTGCCCGCTGCTTTTACTCAGGCCAGGGACAGCGTTTCTAATTTGTCCCGCGGTCGGTACATGACCCCTTTTCTGCTCATAACACACCCGAAAGAGCTTGGGCCCAGTTGTGCGGCCCACTCCTTTCCGACTCCCTCTTCTCCTCGAGGGAGAAGTAACCGGTGATCACATTTGAACTCCCGCCTGCCTGATGATAGGCAATGTGCGCCCATAGCTCATCTGAGTCGGACGTCAGGCGCTCCCCACTGCGCCATGGGCAGTTCTTAACTAGTTCCGACTCCATCGCGTCTTCCCCTGATCCTGTTCGTGCCATAACATTCAGAATGATTGACAGCGGGATGTTCCACTATGGCACATGTATCAAACCAATGGAATTTTCCACTGTGCCATAGGCATACAACTACTGGGTTCTGACACCTCTCAGTTTGTAGTTTAATTTTTTTAAATAACATCCAGCATTAAAAGATATATTTTCATTAAATTTTAGGGGGAAAAGGAATATATTTGGTATTTTCAATAGAAGTCTACTTTCTAAGTTAGTGAAACATTTCTATTAAATGTTGGAGCACAAATGCTACAGCACAAAGAGAACTTAGGAAAAGAGACAGGCTAGAATCTGAAACTGAAACCAAGTGTGGTGCTAGGCACTTCTTTCATTTTGAATTTTTGGACAGTACCTGTCCCAAAGAGCTTAGTGGTGCTGGGCATGCAACCACCATCCCTGCCCAGGAAAATAGCCCTTTGGTTGGATTTGTTACATATTGATAGGGTTCAATATGAAGGAAGTTCATATTTCTTTTATATGTGTGAATGGCAAGATTCTCTGATCACCTGTAGCCACTTTATGCTTCTTTGCCAGCACAGGAGGTCCAGATTCTGACTGTACCTGTCCAGGGGAAAATTTACCTTTTGTAGTGAGTTCTCTTTAGTGTAAAGCTGGTAGAGGAGGCAGAGCTGTCTACTCTATCCCAACATGGTAGGAATGGGATGCGTTGCAGTGCATCTCCTCTAATCCCATTGCCTCGGTACTTAAGGTCACAGAGGGACCTCAAGAATCGGTCATATTAATTAGAGTTTCTCTTCAGCAGTTCTGATTGATCCTGGAGTTGCACAGTGCAGGCTCAGAGAACTGAAACTTTCTCCCTGAGAGCTTGGCTTACATCTCTCTCTAGAGAAAAATCAACCCCTTATTCAGTAGAGTAGCAAAACAGCTGGGTATCCAGGGCAAAGGAGCAGCAGCAACTCTTGGTTGCTGCTGCGCTCCTGGTGTGATGGTATGACTGCTGGAGCCAGCCATTCTTTCCCCATGTTCCCCCACCCACCAAAGTTGGCACCATAATTGGTCACCACTCCCTAGTTATGCCACTGCCCCTATCTGTTATGAAGATGGGCAGTGGTCTTTGGTTTCCATAGCTGTCAGTCTGGCACTTTCAATAGCACTATATCCACATAACATTTTAAAAAGATAGATGTGACTTTTGTCTGTCAGGATCTTCTTGTCACCAGAGGTTACATATAACTGTAGAGAATCAATGCCTTATAATATTATGAAGAATAGTATTGTAATGAGGGAGGTAATTAGGAAAGCCTTAGATAGGAACAAGAGTATTAGTTATTTCCATATTTTCTGCAAAAGCTCAGTAGCAATGAAGAGTGAAACAGAACACGGTATTATCCAGAGTTTAGAGTGACAGTGTAATTCTCAAAAGCTTAATGAAGTGGAGCTGTGAATGTGTTTTCTTTCTGGTGATTCTAAAAAAGTGAAAGCCATTAGTATTTTCAACACCATTTAGGCAGAGGGTAATACCCAGAGTGTGACAATAACAGGTGCCTGACAAGCACAAAATTATGTTTAGTGCACAAGACAAAATGTTACTCTAACATGCTGAATGTTTATGGTCACACCTGGAGGAAAGTACGGTTGATCTCTTTTGTTTTTGTGGAGATGACTGTGTATGCATGTGACTACAAATCTAATTAGGATGGGACCAATTACAAGAAGTGCTTTAAAAATGTGTCATGGGTACCCCTATATGCAGCCAATAATTTTAGGGGGCATTATTTACCACACACAGATATTTCCCTGAATTGGATTTATTCCTGTTGTGTTGCTTCTCCATTTACGGCTAATGTTAAGCTGTGTCCAGTATTAACATTTTTGTTTATATGAACCATGTTTTAATTAATGCATTTTTGTATTTGAATATTTTGACTTAAGACAGGCAGTGAGTTAATTGATAAACCAAGTGTCAGAAATTGGCTGGGCCTGATGATCTTACAAGGTCCCTTCCAGCCCTGACACCTATGAAACCAAATGTCTATGAAATATTCCTCACCAAACAGGAGCTATTTGTACCTCAGAGAGACCCTGGCTTGCAGGGAAGAAGCCAGTCTCTGAAATAAGTATTCACATCAAACAATGGCTTTAATAGATGTCAGAGGGGTATGCCTCAGTTTCCTCAGACAAAGACTAAAGTGCTTTCCAAAAGGAAATCTTATACTGAGAGGGGTCATCTCACCCTCTTGAATACAGACAGCTAAGGGAAATCTGATTAAGGGTTTATAATAATTGTGCTGTCTTCCTAGAATATAATTTTGAATAGGAAGAAATCTAACTTTTCAGACAGATGCTTATCCATGGAAAGTAAACATCTGCATAATGAATATGCTCCTGGATAATTGAATAGAGAAATAAAGACAGGGAGATAATGCTAAAGTATTTAAGAATGGCTTTTGAGGAGAAAGAATGTCTAGGAAATCCCCATGCGGGGAAATTCCTATCCCCAGCTGTAAGGGCTGGTAATCTGGAAGAACTAGTGGAGGGAACTGGTAAGTGCTGGATACAGAGGCTGACTCAAAAATTGCTTCTAATTAGAGTAACAGGTCAAGATTGTCCTATTTTAATTTTGCATAATTTCTATATTCATACTTAATATTGCATTTACTCAAATCCAAGACAAGGTTTTCCCCTCCATTTAGTACGGGGGCAAAAAGCTCCTCATCTTGGATTTGAGTATAAGGTGGAAGGGAGGGTCACATGGCTGCTGTGGCTCCTGGGTTGGGGCCAGAGTCAGAACCCCAGCATCAGCCTGCCAACCCTCTCCCCCATCCCCACCACTCCAGGGCTCTGGTTCATGGCTAGGCAGAGGCTGGAGTTTGGTTTTGCTCTGTGCCTAGGGGGAATGGAGATGGAGCTGTGTCTGATAGCAAGCAGCATGGGGTGGGGAAACAGGGCCTGGGGGGACAGAAGCTGTAGGGAGGGGGAAGCCATAGGGGGCAGAGGCTGCAGCGGGGGAGGTGGGGGCAGAGACTGGAGGTGGCAGAAGCTGTGGGGAGCGGGCAGCAGGGGGCACAGGTGCCATGGGGGGCAGACTGTAGGGGGGGGGAGTGGGAGGGATAGGGGGCAAGGGGGCTGCATGTCCCAACCAACCACCTGCCTCTTCACTGCATGCCCCCCTGCCACTGCTTTTTGTGTTGAATTAATGTTAAGGTGCATACACTTAGGAATTACATATCAGGTAATAAGCAGTAACACTAGGGTTACCATATGCCCTAGTTTTCCCGGACAGGCCTCTTTTTTGGTCCTCTGCCCTCCATCCGGATGGGTTTTTTAAATGCAAGCAAATGTCCAGGATTTTGTTCTGCCTCTGCTTTTTTCCCTGCACTTCCAGCTTGCCCAAGCAAGGAGCTGCTTGGGGCTGGGGGCAGCAGGGAAAGATGATTGGAGGCTGGGGCATCATGTACTCTGTGTGTAGCCCCTGGCAGCTACAGACAGGTAAAAGAGATAGAGAGAGGGAGTGTTTGTGTGTGCATGTGCTGTGTGGGCAGCAGGGCTGGGAGGGGAGGGGACTGTGGGTAAGAAGTGAGGGGTTTCAGCGGGGACAGGGGGGCTGCAGGTAAGAAGTGAGGGGCACCAGCATAGTCGGGGGGGGCAGGGTACAGTGGGTCAGGAGTGAGAGTTAGCAGCAGGGCTGGAGAGACTGTGGCTTGGGAGTGAGGGGCAGGGGTAGGGCACAGATATATACCCCTTCTCCTGCCCACCTCACCCTCTTTTCCCCTTCCCGCTCACAAGTGTCCTCTTTTTTTAAATTGGAAATATAGTAACCCTAAGTAACACTATGGTGAATTCATGCAAGAACAGGTAACAGGTAGTGAGCACTCCATTGTGGCACATATACTCAAGAGACCCTAAACTCTCCCATACCTCTGAAGGTGCTCCAAACCAGCTTTTGATCCTGAGAGCGCTCAGTTGCCATCTGCACATGCTTCCATGTCTAAATCTTGCTGCTACAATCTGTAGTCCCAGCTCTGCCACTCCTCTGAGATCTCTGGCCGCACATTTTCCTCTGCCTGTGGCTGGCGTGTGAGGATGTGATTTTGGGGAGGACTCAGGAGTTGGCGTGCATGAAGGTGGCTCTGTGGCTGAGTCATTGTTACACAGGAGTTTAATCAGCTCTTCCTTCTTTAGCCCTTTCTTCACATGAAGGCCTCTCTCTTTTGCCAGCTCTTTCAAGTCGGCCACCATCATGTGGTCATACTTGTCAGCCATCCTAGCTATTTACACCATCCAGTCAACCCGATACTGTATTGATAATTGTTTGCTCAAGAGTTTTCAGTGACTCTATTCCTTTTCCCAAATTATGCCTCTAATACAGCAGGGTATTCGGATCCCACCACTACCAGCACATGTGGCGGGCCGGTAGGGGGAGCTCCTGCGTTAAGCCTCCCACCTCACTATGCCTGTCCACCTTCCGGACTCCACGTGTCCCTCCAGGGGCGCCTAAACCCTGGTAGATCCCCCTTTCGAGCCCCACCGCAGAGTCTGGGGGTAACGTGTGCTACCACCACCCTGAGAAGGGACTGTCTGGGTCCTGTGTCCTTGGGTCTAACAGGTCTAATAGTCCTATGGGTACTCGACCCAATACAAGAACTTGGGGCACTTCCCCAAGTTGAGGGCCAAAAAGGATAGTCTCCCTTAGTCCGCAGACCCAAGGGGCCTCCTAGGCATAATTAAACCTACCCCTCAATAAGTCTCCTATACCAGTCACAAAGGAGAACTTTATTGGTTACAGAGGGTAGGGTTAGAATAGGGTACAGAGTAGAGCAATATCAGAGAAATCCTATAGAACAAACTACTGTGTCTGGGGTAGCCTTTGATCTTGCATCTGAGTTACTGCAAGCTATATATCTACTTGGATCTCAGTTAGCTTACTCACAAGTGTCATCCAGAGGCTGTTGGAGATTCCTTCTGGAGGCAAGCAGTTCCTTGATCATGAGTTTTGGGAGACAGAGCAACTTTCAGATGGTACAGCTCTTCTTTGTTCCTGAGTATCCCTCATGGCTGCTGTCCCCTCCTCCCGGGCAGCCCTTTAACTTCTATAGCCCTTGTGACCTCATTTACCTGGTCCAATGGAGGCCAGAACCTGTTGGCTGTGAGCCAACCAGTTTGAAATACATCACTAGTTGCCGGGCAGACTCTAGCCCACCAGGAAGGAAGCCCCTCACCCAGGTATGTGATGCCAGTCACGTAGGCAGAGAGAGCAGGTTTCCCCCCTCCCTCAGGAATGTATCCAGCTCAGGTTACTAAAAGAGATAGGGTAAGGATGTCTCTCTCTGCTGGACCCATCCTTATCAAAATGTCACCGAGCAGAGACTTTGGAGAGAGACAGAGGTGGCTCTCTCTCTGTCTCCCTGCCCCCAGTGTCTCTGGGGGTTGTAGTCTACATGCATTCAGCACAGCTCTGCATGATTGTTCCCCCATGGACTCCTGGGAGTTGTTGTCCAAATCCAGTCAGCAGGGCTGCTCACACATTTACATTACAGTGCATTACATTCAGGTTACACAGAGTGCATCTACATGAGACACGTTACTGCACATCAGTGTAGTTTACTGCGCAGTAACAAGCCCTAATCCCTCTTAAATTTGCTACTTGCAAATGCAAGTAGCAAATTTAAGTGGGATTAGTCACTGTGCAGTAATGCATGTGTAGATGCAACCCTGCCCAGCCATTAGGGGGCTGGCCTCAGGGCTGCAGACTAGGAGCCTCTCCTGCCCCAGGGCTAGGCTGCCTCTATGTCAGCCCCTGTCTGCAGGCTTTTAAAGCCTGAAAATATTTTGAGACCTGGGGCACACAGACAGGGAGCCTGAAAGCACTCCAGGCCCCTGTGTCCCCTTGGGCAGGCCACAGTCTAGCTGTGCCTGCCTGTCAGCACCCCAGCACTGCTACCTGGCACTGCACTGCCACGCAGCTGCCAGGACAGTGCTGTGCAGGCCAGCAGGGTGCTACAGGTTGCTGCAGCCTCTGGCCATGCCTGTCAGCCCCCAGGGCCACCTGCAGGCAGTTTCTGGCCCAGAGGGCCAGCGCCCCCTGCCTGCAGGACACCCCCAGCAGCCTGCCCTATGCTTGCAGGTTCTGTGGGGCATTGCCTCTGCTGTGCGGCTGCTAGTCCTGTGCTGTGGCCCTGTGTTGGGTACTTCAGTCAGCTGCCCAGGCCTGGCAGCACTGGGACAGGTGCACAGGGGCCCAGAAAGCCAGCATGGGACCCATAATGGCCTCATCCTCCTCACCCAGGCCCATGCCTATGTCCTTGCCCATGCCTGTGCCCTCCACCCGGGGCCCCAACTGGACCAAGGAAGAAACTGGTGACCTTATGGCTCTGTGGGGCAGGGCAGAAGTGCAGTACTAGTTTGAGTGGGGTGGGTGCTCCAGCACTCACATGGGGCGCTGTCAGGTTGGATGTGGATGCGTGGCCACGACCGATCAGCACAGCAGTGCTGCATAAAGATCAAGGCCTTGTGGACACAGTGGATCTCCATGACCAACCACAATCATTGGTCCAGCCATGCCTATAAGTCCATGCCTTTGATGTGGCAACTGGACACCATTCTTGCACCCCAGGACCCAGGCTTCAGCTGTTATTTTTAGCAGCATGGGCAGCATGTCCAAGCCCCTGTGCCCACTGTGCTCTCCCGGCTCTGCCCCCAGCCTGGCACCTCCAGTGACATATCACTAGAGGAGGGCCCCTTGGTTGCCCAGCATCCCATCCTGCTGAGTTCCCCAGCTACAGTTTCCACCAGCAACTCAGGGAGCCCTGGTCAGTAGCTACCTTGCAGGTCCGCAGCCCCAGGCCCAGCTATGAGGTGCAGCTGGCCACAACTTCGCTGGCTGCCACCAGTGCCTGCTTCTTCCCAGGGTGGGGCCCTGGCCAGGAACCTGCACACCATGCCCCTCCATC
This sequence comes from Alligator sinensis, assembly GCF_000455745.1. Taxonomy (NCBI): domain Eukaryota; kingdom Metazoa; phylum Chordata; order Crocodylia; family Alligatoridae; genus Alligator; species Alligator sinensis. The sequence continues at coordinate 293,444 of NW_005842625.1, read as the reverse complement.
CAAGGACACTGCCTAGAGCCAGATACTGTTGCAGGCAGCCAGGTCCAAGTGGAGCCGCCAGCCAAGGCCATGTGGTCAGGACTGAGCTGGAGGGAGGGCCCTTCTCCCACCCTTGCCCCCTTTCTCTGCCCAGCCCACCCACACTTCCCTGGCCCCAGGTTCCTCCCCACAGAGCACAGGGAGATAGAAGACAGCACAGAACTTTATTGAGCACCCCATGTTCCCGCAGCTAGGTGGCCACAGGCCTCTCACCAAGGAACATGTTGAAGACAGCGGTGATGTTCTCCCTGCAGTTGCATGTTGAGGAGAGGCTGCCCCTGGCAGTCAGGATGCAGCCTCAGGGTTGCCGCTGCCCCCAGCTGGGGCCCTGCGGATGCGCCAGCTTCACCGGAGGAAAACTCAGGACAGGACTCTCCACTTGGAGCAGCTGGTGGTGACATTATGGGACCAGCTGGAGGACTCATGGGCCTGGCAGGCAGAGGGTGTCACCCACGAGGAGGCAAGGGACTGGCATGAGGACGTGCAGGACTGGGCAGACTGGGAGTTCTGGGCTGAGCTCCTGGCCCTGGAGTGCAAGCAGCTCCAGGTGCTGCAGGAGTAGAATGCCATTCTGGGCCAGGCAATGCAGGCCATGGATGATGACCATAAGGTGCTGGACACTGTTCTAGCCCTGGCAGTCATGTTCATGCCACTTGCTGCCCAGCCCCTGACCCTAGCCCTACCTGCCCCCTGACAGCTGCCCACCGCCCTGCAGCAGATTCCAACCTAGGCCTGGGAGGAGGTCCTTTGCTGCCTTCAGCCACCAGGGGTCCCAGGCCTGACTCCTGCCCCAGGTCTGGCACCATCCAGTGTGCCCGCCTAGGCCCGGCCTCACCTCTCATCCCAGTTCCATGCAGGCATGGAACCGGAGCTGCCTGCAGTGGTGCCAAGACCACACTCTGGCCCTGTTGGGCCTGGATTGCACCTGCCAGAGCAGGAGCTGCCTGCACCAGGAAAGTGTTGTTCACTGTCACTCCTTCTGGTGAATGTGCAGCTCTCCTGAGGCCTTGCTGGGCGGGCCCACCACTGCTGCCTCAGGTGGTAGTCCCTCTGCGCACCATGCCTTCTCTAGCCAGGCCTCTTGGAAGAGCTCCTCCCATGCCTTGCAGATGTTATGCAGCACACAGGCTGCAATAATGACCTTGGGGAGGTTGTCAAACTCGAGATGGGGGTGAGGGTGCACCATCATCCTTTGAGGTGTCTGAAGGCTCGCTCCCCCAGGGTGCAGGCCTGGCCCAGGCAATGGTTGAAGTGAGCCTCGCAGGGGTCCAGGTGGCTGGTGTAGTGCCACATGAGCCAGGGCAGGAGCAGGTAGGTGGGGTCCCCAGTGAGGAGGGGCAGGATGGCCACAGCACCCAGCTGCAGGTCTGACACCCCCTGTGCAAAGTGGCTGATCTGAAACAGGGCTGGCAGGGTTGAGTTCCAGAACACGTGTGCATTGTGGGCACTGCCCACCCAACCAGTGCTCACATGTGTGAAAGCCCCATGGTGGTCCATGACAGCCTGGAGCACCACCGAGTGTAAGTCCCTGTGGCTGTAGTAGGGTCAGTCCCCATGGGGAGGGCAGATAACGGGGATGTGGATCCCACTACCACTGTCAGGAGGTCATGCACACGGAGCATGGTATCCGCTGGCACAGTGGTTCCCAAACTCGGACAGATTGTGCTCCACCAATTTAAAATGATACAACCTTAAGTACCACAAGCAAATTTTTGACATATAAAGTAATTATATTAAATCTGTTAATGTGTACCACTGACAGGTGGTCTGTGTACTACTGGTGATACCCATACCACAGATTGGGAACCACTGCCCTAGCACATTGTGGAGGGTGCTGCACACCTCCAGGATGGCCTCCTGGATGGTGGTCTTGCCTATGCCAAAAAGGTGTCCGACGTACCACAGGCTGGCGGGCATGGCCAGTTTGAGTAGAGAGAGGGCCATGTGGGTGTCCATGCAGAGGGGCGGCCTCATGCTGGTGTCCTGCCACTCCAGGTGTGGCCAGAGCTGCTCCACGAGATTGCGGAAGGTGGGTCAGATCATGAGGATGGTCTCCAGCCATTGCTCATCATCCCAGGTGCCTACACTGCTCATTGACCTGGCTGGCCTGGTGGCCCCAGAGGTAGCAGGGTTGGAGGCCTAGGAGGGTGACAGTGGCCCCGGTGGTAGCATCCCTAAGCCTCTTGTCAGCATCCCTGCTGGCAAGAGCTGTGTGGTGGCAACCCTGGGATGCTGTGCTGCAGTGAACTGGGTAGGCCCAAATGGCTGTGCGCCAAGCAGCAGTTGGTGCAGCGGGCCAGCAGGGCTAGCATGGCAGCCAGCAGGAGCTCAGGGTGCTGGTCATTGCTATCAGGGGCAGGGGCTGGAGCAACCATAGCAGGGGGAGGCAGAGTGGGCAAGGAGAGAGCTGACATGTGCTGCCTCTGTGCTGGGTATGCTGATCCTGGGGAGGAAAGTGGCTGGCCAGAGAGTAGAGCAGGGCTGGCTTTTAAAGATAGCTGCCGGGTGCTAGCAGCTGTAGCTGGAGCCTAGAGCTGCCCCTGGTGGCAGCAGGTGCCCATTACAGAGCTGCAGGAAACTTGGTACAAAGAACAGCAAATCTGCACCCTAATCACTGCATGTGTAGACACTTACCCAAAAGCGCTTACTCCACAGTAGTTTACACCAGAGGAATTTTAGGCCAGATCAAATGCACATATAGACACGCCCACTGTATATTACACGGTGTTCCATACATTACAGATTGTTCGTGGAGAGAGTGTTCCAGAGGAATTGGTAATTATAGGCATACTGACTTTATAGGGATGACAGACTTTATTTCTTAGCATAATTTCTGGGGGGAAACTCCTGGAAAGTCCGAGCAGGTGCTCCTCCCAACTCAGCTGCAAGACATGCTATTTTAGGTTGAGATTTTGTCCAGCAGAGGAATCTGGGGAGCAGGATCTAGTCTGCACCAGAGGACAGCCAGCCAGCCAGAATGTTGAAGAGAGAACCTGGAGCCTCCAGGGCAACACCTCTAGATATCATGACAAAATCCAAGGCATAACTGCCAGGGTCTATGCCCTGGGTAGCAGCAGCAGCAGCAGCAGAGGCTGGGTTGGGCTGGTTGTAGTAATTGCAGCAGCTGAACAGGCATTGGCAGCAGCTGCTGGTTTTTTAGTCTTCTCAAAGTGGGTGCCTGGGGCTGGTGCCCTGGTCATCCACCTGTAATTGCATTACTAGACAAAACACATAGGAAGGTTTGGGGTGAAATCATGTTTCCAGTGAAGTTGCTTCATCCAGAATTTCACCTCTGTGCAGGAGAGAGGTGGCTGGGGGAGGGAGGGCATACAGCAGCTGTGGCTCCAGCCCCAACACTGGGTTAAGGCCAGAGCCACTGCAGCTACCCGTCTCCGCCATCACCCCATACTCAGTTCCAAGACAAGGGGCTCCCCCCACCCGCATGTTAAATGGGGAAAAAAATCTTGTCTTGGAATCAAGTAAATATGGTAATAATACTTCACCTAAAGATCATAAATCATTTAACTAAGACTGATCAGATTTTTTTCCTATGAAATAATTCAGATAAAAACTTATTTTTGTCAAGATTGTCTTCAGGTTTTTTAAAGATTCTCTGGAACACAAAATATCTTCACCAAACATTGCCAATTTTCTTTTTTCAGAACAGCCTTTTCCATTAAAAAAAAATGTTTTGACAATAATTTTGATACCTCTGTATTTAACTGACAATTAAGCTGTATAGCCTCCATTTGGACTATGGCAGTATTATTTCCTCTGTACTGATGGATAAATGAACCTATTAATTGATTCAGTTACCTGTTGTCATACAGTCAGTCAATGACATAATTGCAGTTAAAATTCCGAAATCTTGACTCTGTGATCATACCACTATGTAACATTTTCACTCACAATATACAGGTGTTACATGTATTAGAACAGGGGTGTCAAACATCAGGCACATGGGCCACCTCTGACCTGTGGAGCCATGCTGCATGGCTTGCTGGGGTACCAATGGGCAAACAGAAGTTGGGGGCATGGCCAGGGTGGAGTTGGGGGCATGGCCAAGGGCAAGTGGCCTGCTGCAGAATACGGGGCCCTAGGGCTATGGTGGATATAGCAATAGGTGGCAGGAGGGTGAGTGAGGACTAATGTAGGCCTGGTTGCTTTCTGGCCATTGCCACTATTGTTGCCCTACCTCCTCAATTGCTGGGCCTGCCACTGCACCATGCTGGAACCCGTCTTTATAACAGGGGGATAACAACATGGCTGGGCCCCTGGCACACATGGAGGATGCGGTGACTTCTGCCTGCTGCCCCACTGTCAGCACAATTGCACAGCGGTTTCCCAGGGTAGCTGCCCTGGTCACACTGCCCTAGTTATGCCACTGCTATCTAAGATTGGTATCCTGATATGAACAATGCCCCCCTGGTGCTTCAAAGAGATATTGAGAACCTTCATGTGTATACTGTTATGTCACGACAAAAGATTTCTTCTTGATTCCAGCTGGTGATCAAAGGTCTGAAGGCTTGTAACCTGTATACGTTTATCTAGAATGTTATAATGTCACTTCAGATGTCTTCTCCTGCTCTTTCAGGTATTTCCATTGCCCGGCGGACAGTTCAGAGCTAGCATACGATCCCCCTGCAGTCATGAATGCAGACACCTTGAGTTATTGTCAGAAAGAGGCCTGGTGTAAACTAGCTTTCTATCTCCTTTCATTCTTCTACTATCTTTACTGGTAAGTTTGATCATTCCCATGAGGAAGGAGAGTTATTTTTCATGTGAAAAGTTAAAACATGCCCTAAGGATCAAACAGAACCGGCAGATCTGTACCCTTCATCTCAAGTAACCACTTTTAAGCTCTGCTTCAGGAAAACATGTCTATTCAAAATCAGAACAGCTAAGGAAAATCTGATTAAGGGTTTATAATAATGTTGTTGTCTTCCTGGAATATAATTTTGCATAGGAAGAAACCAGTCCTAATGTATCTGCTTAAGTTCCAGGGAAATTGTCTGACTTGAATGCTAAGCATGTACTTAAAGTGCTTTTATGAATCAGTATCTCAATGCAGCCCCAAGATTTCCAATTCAGTTTTATTTAGCCTCCAATTAAAGACTTATCTCCACCAAGAAACTAACTTTTTCTAGTCATTTGGATACTTTTCTTCAGATGATATAAAATGACAACTATGCTATAGGAAACAAAAAATAGTTCCACTGCTAGTAATGTCCAATTGAGGATCAAATTCTGCCCTGTGATGTGCAAATTGATTCATATGTGACACTCAAAACAACACTGGAAATGGGCCCAGTTGCTTTCATTGCCCTAGAACAGTTGGCAAAGTTGCCTTCAGGCTATGGTCTGCAGCACCAAGGTACACTTGGCAGTACATTTCAGTACATGGACTACCCTTCCACCATGATACAGAAATATAGAAAAAAGAGTTTGAAAGGAACATAGGAGATTACCTATCCAACCCCCTCACTCACAGCTGGATCATTCCTGCCTTAACCATTTCACCCATTCACTGGTTTCACCTGCTCTTAAAAATATTCAATGTGGGAGACTCCATAGTCCTTCTAGGCAGAGGTATAGCAAGCTCTTTTAGTGTCCTGGGCAGAGCTGGGATGGGGCCAGAGGCATACCCACTAGGGTTTGTGCCTTGGGTGTGCGGGCCGGGAGCGACCCGAGCCCTTTTCCGTGCTGCATGCAGGCTGTGGCCAGCAGCCCGGGCACGCCGGGTCAGAGAGGGAAGGCCGTCGAGCTGGAATTAGGCACAAACGCTTAGCGGTAGTTTAAAAGATTGTTTACTTACACCGAGATGGCAGTGGTGCAGGCTGGAAAACTTGCTTGAGTTGCGGATACAGACAGACAACAAAACAAAACTCGAACCTGCAGGGCACGAGGGTACGTCGCAAAGGGTTTTCAGCGACGGGAAGATGTAAAACACGAGGGTATGTCGCAAGAGTTTTCGGCAACGGGAAGATAAACCTGCAGGACTCGAACCCGGGTAGAAGAGCTCTGAAGTCGTCCGGCAAGGACTCACACGAAGGTTGCTAGGCTCCGTGGGTCCGGTTCTTTTGCGCGCGGGAAGGGATATGTCTGGACTGCGATCGACAACGGGGAGAGGCTAGAGGTTGATCAGACCTCTGTTGCCTGCTTGAAATGCGTTGGGTCCGTAAGGATCCGCAGCGCATAGAGATCTTCACACAGCGTGAAGTCTCCTCCTCCCGGTGTTCGTGGAGTCCTCCAACTTGGGCGGAAACCACTCAAGCCTTTTATACGGCTAGCAAGCCAATCACTAGCCGCCACGTGTGAATAATTTAGAACTGGCCAATAATGGGACTCGAATTAGCATACAAATGGTGGGAAATTCTTTGCAATGAGCATTTCTGTGCTGCAACAAAGAAATGCACCCTGCAAAGAAAGCTTCAAATTGGCGGGAAATTCTCCCTTGCACCGGGGTTCTCTTTTGCAGCAGAAAACTCCACCGTGCAAAGAAGCTATAATTTAGCGGGAACAATTTAGCAGTGCCGAAGCACACACAAACAAAAATCACACCCTTTGGGTTGTGACATTGGGCAGCTGTGGACCCCAGGTGATGTCCAGGACCCAGAAGGTGAAGGTGAGAGGACTCTCACATCCTGGCAGCTGCAGGTTTCAGCTGTGCAGAGAGAGAGAAGGACATAAAGGATAGAGCTAGGGCAGCGCTAGCATCCTAGCAACTACAGGAGAAGGTATCCCTGAGCCAAGGTGTTAAGCTACTTGCCCTGCCTCTCCCATAGGTGCTGCAAAATGCTATTCAGAGCAAAGAAATAAAACCCCTAATTTGGTGCCTTTCTGTCTTCACCCACTGCTTCTTGCCTGTGACTGCCTGAGTAGCATCATAGTTATTCTGGCACTCTCCTGCCTCTGTTCCAGTGCTCCCCCTTAATAAGTGCTTGGGGCTCATGCCCCCCCACCCCCAACTCCTAGTTACGCTAGTGATTCTAAGGAATCTATTTCAGAGCTTAACCAGTGCCAGACACACCTGGCACAGTGTTTCTAGTGCCAGACATACAGGTCTGGTCCAAAGCCTGCTCTAGGTCAGTGGAAAGACTCCAAGTTGACAGATGCACTCACTTTATCCAATACTTTCTTTATTGTCATGTGCACTAAGTAAATTGCTGCAAGGACTAGGCAGGGATCACATCTAATTAAAAAGACTCTTGCATCATCTTTGCATTTTTGCTTGTATGGACCATATCATTACATTATAAAGCAGTTCACTAACTCAAACTCAGGCTTTTAACTTTAAACAAAAGTGTTGTTTCATGTTAGCATTCCCCCAGACGTCTTCCCATAATTGCAATTGTATTGAATATTTCTTATCCAAACACTGTGGTATGGTGTAGTGCTTTGTAAAGTGTGGCTTGTACACTGCAGTGGAGGAATGAAGGTTCCCTCAGCTGGCAATGGTGATAATGTAATGTCTGTGGAGATTCAATTTGGGTATGATTATTACGAGTAAAATTGTGGCTGACTAGGTATAGGAAGTGTGGGAAGTATGGGGAGAGTATGAAAGTATAGGAAGGTACAATAGCTCAGACCCACAGGAGTATTTTGGTGCCAAACAGAAGCATAGCAGGGCACTAGTCTATACCCAGGGCAACTATGATGCACTGGGCAGCATTGGCCATCATGGTGCTGATTATGGTGGCACCTCTTTTTGTGTCCCCCGATAAAAGCAGTGCCTAGGACTGCTGCCTCAAGCCCCTTCCTCTTCCCCCTCGGTTATGCTACTGGTTCCAAACTGCCTTACGTATGGTAAGGCATACCATACATACCTCATTCCCATAGAAGTCAATAGGAGTCAGACAGGCACCTACCTCTGTGGGTCAGGCATAATCTCAGTGTGAAGAGCAGGGATAATGTTAAACTAGTGCTTCTGGCAGTGCTAACTATCCTGAGAAGAGCAAGATGAGTCAAAGGCCAGTGGAGGGGGGACAATATTTTTTCTATCCCCATCTCTTTGGCCAGCAGACCCTGACAGAGTCACATAGATACAAGAGTTCAAAAGCCCTCCTGAGGCCATCTTGATGGTCAATTCCATCATTCCCTCTACTCCTCTCATCCTAGAAACTCAAAGCCACAGTCTGCCCTAAGTGATCTAGTAAGAACTGCAGAATTCTGTATACCAACCCTTTTGCGCTATCAGAAATAGGCATACCATAAAACAGGACCCTGGCAATATAATATGATTTCATAATTATAAAGAGTTAAACTTAGTTTGTATGGATTATTTCTAACTTATCTCTTTATCATTGCATAAAAATGTTTATTCCTATGGAAAGAAAATTTACATAGTTTTAGTAGAAACTCTTGTCTTTGCCTCAGAGAGTAGTTTTAAAGATCAGCCAAGCAAATGTAGAATAATTTTGTTCCTGTTCTTTTCAAACAATGACAGCAGAATGCATTTTATTAAACTCATACACAGCTTGTGGCATGATGGTAAATGGCTAATGAATTTGTTAAATCTCAAGTGTTTTCTGATAATCATCTTGAATGCATCATAATTCAATTGCTATAGAGAATGGAAGGACTGAAAGCCACAATAACAAAAGAAGGCTTAGGCCATTAGAGTCAGACTTGAGAAATGGAGGGTAAAGGGTTATAAAAATCAAAGTGCTCTGCAGGATTCAAAAAGATACTTTCATATTGTCTCTTTCTCTTTTACATTCAGCATGATCTATGCTTTGGTGACCTCTTAACTCAAAGACCATCATTAAAGACTGAGAACAACAAAGGACACAGAGCAAAGACAAGTCAACTTTCAGTGATGCTTGGTAAAAAAAAAAAAAAAAACAGCAGGAAAAGAAGGCTTTTAACCCAATCAGTAGTACTGTATGTGAAAGACATACACAGCAAGAACAATGACCAGCTGAAGAACTGGAATATTTTGGAGAGTGAGCTGAGCAAACTGTGTTTATCTTGTCTTTCTTGGTATTTTATGGTCTGTGGTTTCAAAAACCCATACAAATCAATGATGAAATTTAAGGGGATGAAGTAAAAAACTGTCTTCATCTGATGGGGGGATACTGCACAGTAAATTTGGTTTACTGCAGACTCCAAGCTCTGCTGTTTCACAAGGACTTTCTTGCTCAATAACCATTCTGTTCTGAGAGAATGGGGGGCCGGAGGGCACATTCCACAGAAATGGTGGCTAAGGATGCTGCTAAAAGATGTGTTTAATACACATTATGAACACTAGTTGGAATTCATGACAACAGTCCACGGATGGTCATGTGACTAAGGAAAAAGGGACATTGTATCTTGCTAGTTAAGTGACTTTAATGTTTTTTTCCAGACATGGCTAAAGAAAAAAACAAGAATTTGCCACTGTAATGCAGTATTTTTGAATGATATGCCATTCCTGTAATTGAATATCCAGTAGTATATTTTTAATATTCCATCTGTTACACACCATTTATGTATGACTGAATTACATCTCTGAATACATATAGCTTGACCCAATTACGTCAAGATTTTAGTAGCATGGTATTCCTCCTACTGGGGATAAAACCGGTGAAAAACCCATATCTTAGGGAATGGTGTAATACGAACATTTTGGACACCAAAATGGTGTATACAAAATGTTGTACCTCTGAAGGACTAAATGATTTTAGTCTGTGATTTTTGTCATGCTGCTTCCTTTGGTTGTCCAATTTCATCTGAAATTAACAGCTTGTGTTTCTTGTCTTACATACCAGGTGGGTGTTGAAAAGACTGGTCTGTCCTCACATAGAATTTAATTGCAAAGGTTTTGACTTCATCTTACAATTACATAGGTTGATATAGATGAACTGTGCATGTTTCATATGTCCATACATGTAGACTTGCACAATCCAGCTATATATATATATTAAATTAACCTGTTTCATTCCAAAGCTGTCAATTTGGGGGTGGACTTCTGCAGAGTGCTTTACATAGTTGTGTGTGTTTATGTTTGTTTTTATTTTTAACTTTTAATCTTTGCAGTGAAAAATAATGCTATTCTAATGGTAATATCTATTTCCAAAGAAATAGATAGCAAGCCTAGATTCTGTGTTTTTAGGAGCCCTTCTGTCCAGTGTAATTCATAAACCCAGGTTATGTGATTAAGCTCCCCTACACAATGCATGGAGAGAATTATATGCTGTAAAGTGAGATTCACAGAGGCCAGCAAACTGAGCAGGTGCTGATAAGCTAGCCAGCAAGACAGGCCCAGGGAGGGGGCAGGGGCTAAAGTCCCACTGCTCAAAGAGAATTAGGCATCCTTTTCCACCGGGATTCCCACACAGAAGAGGGAGTTGAACCCAGGTCTCCTACACCCCTGATAAGTGCTCCAAACCCTGGGCTACAGCATATAAAGAAGATACTGTTACTACCACCTCCTGGCACTCTTTTATTTTGACTAGAGTTGAGTAGAGCTATCCCTACTGGATTGAGCACCCCATGTAAGGTAGGAAGGGGGATGCCTAATTTGTAAATCGTGTCAAGGTTTAATTATGAGCTAGGCACCTAATTGCTCAGTGGTGTCACAGTATTAATAGTCAGCAGTATATATTTTAGGACCTACAGTGTTAGGCAGCAGCTGAGCAAGGGTTTTATGAATTCAGTAATGCCTGAAGGCTGGAGTGAGGCATCTAAAAAGGCATTTGGCATCCGAGTCTCCCTTGTCAATATAGCTCCAATTCACTACAGGGAGTTAGTACTGAAAGGGACCTCTTGGATCACTAAGTTCAGCCCCCTGCTATTGTGAACATGTTATAATTCTGTTCATAAACTTATCAAGTTCCCTCTTAAAACTGGTTTGTTTGACCACGCCACTCCTAATGGAAGGCTGTTCTAGATTCACACTCTCCTGATGATTAGCAACCTTCTGATTTTTGGCATGAATTTACTCATGGCCAATTTATAGCGATTTATTCTTAGAAATCGTAGAAAAATAGTACTGGAAGGGATCTTGGGAGGCAATCTAATCCAAACTCTTGCTCATAGTGGAATCGTCCCTGTTTAAACCATTCTAGTCAAATATTTATCTATCATGCTCTTAAAAACTTCCAGGGATGAGGATTCTACAGTTTTTCTAGGTAATCTATTCCACTGTTTAACTACCCTCTTAATTAGCAAGGTTCTTCCTAATACCCAATATAAATTTCATTTGATGACATTTAAGATCATTATTTTTTTACCTGCGCCCTATACTCACAAAAAATAACTTGTCACAGTCCTCTTTATAACCACTCTTCAGGTCATTTGAAGATCGTTATCAAATCCCTCTTCAGAATGCTTTTCTCCCGAGTTATGCTATATTTACTTACATACCACACACACCTCTCCCCACAGAATCAGCCCTCCAAGATTGGGGTGCATGACTTAAGTGAGGAAACTGATTTATTTAATTGGACTAGAAGGTGGGAGGTGCTGTGTTCTAATGGCTGCCACTTTTTTGGCCACTGTTTCCTGAGCACTGTAGCTTGTGCTTAAAGCAGCAACTGAGCTGGCTCAGGGCAAATGAGCTGCTGCATGCAATCTGTAATATCTTGATGAGGCTTGTGATGTGGAAACAATACTTAATTATTTACAGGAATATATATAAAAGCTATTTACAGTAAAGAAATAACAATCTTGCTACTGCCTTTGCAAGGCTCTAGGGCCTAACTTTGTTGAAGTCCTGCCATACTGGCAAGCTCCTGCTGTCTCTATCATAGAATCAGTTGCGACTCTTGGAATTTTTTTTTCTACAATGTGTGTGCTTTATTTTGGGGTACGTGGTATGCAAGAAAATATGGTAATCCCTGTTCTTTCCACCTTCTCTTGCAAGTCATGTTTCCCAGGTCTCCAGTCAGTTTTGTTGCTCTCTCCTGGACCTCCTAATTTGTTCATGTCTTTCTAAGACATGAACTTCTTTGAAGTGTGGTGCCCAAAATGGGACTGTAACAAGCTACATGGCTCAGGGGCTGAAGCTCATCTTCAGTGGATTAAAGGGTAATAGCCTACCTACCTAGGAGCACTAGGGCAACTGACAGGGGTGATTGGTTGCCCGGGAAGGAAGTTAAAAGCTCCCTGAGAGATGATGCTGGAGAGAAAGGAAGCTGAAAAGAAAGGCAACACTGAAGCATTGTGGTAACGCCCTTACCCAGGGTGGTGGATTTCATTGGTATTTTGCTTAGTTTGAGGTAGGAAAGGGAGAAGGGTGGCTCTTGGGCCTGGCTAAAGGAATAACAGCTCACTACATGACATAGTACTTCAGTGCTGCATAGAGTGGAAGAATCACTTCCCATGACTTACATATGGCACTCCTAGTATTCAAATGGCCTTTTCTGCAACAGTAAAATATTGTTGGCTCCTGGATATCTTGGGCACTTATACACATACTTTTCTGTCCCACAATGTGGCAGATATCTGCCGCTTCGGAGCAGACTTGATTAGTTGAGTCTGTTCCTCACGTGAACTAAGGCAAACTGCACTGAACCACATGCAGTTGTATAAGTGGTGAAATGTGTGTGAACACACAGAAAATGGAGGCGGTGCACTTTTGAACTAAAGCACCTCCGATGTGTTTTAGTTTAAAAGCACACTGCCACCATTTTCTTAGCACTGACGCACATTTCACCACTTATATGACTGCAAGTGTCACAGCACCAGGCACTTTTCAAAGCGCCCAGTCCTGCAGCACTTGCATGTATAAAAATGCCCCTTATGGTCCAGTATAACCTCCAGGTCCTTTCCTGTAATACTGCAGGCTAGCCAGGTGTTCACCTGTCTGTATTTATGCATGTGATTGTTCCATCCTAAGTGCAGGACTTTGCACTCATCCTTATTGAATTTCATTTGATTAATTTCAGATGATTGTTCCAGTTTATCAGGGTCATTTTGAATCCTAAACCTACCCTCAAGGGCAGGGGTTGTCAGCTGGGAATACACGTACCCCTAAGGGTACTTAGAAAGGCTGTAGGGGGTATGTGCGGGTGGATGGATGGGGACAGAATGCACCCTGGGGCACAGCAGCAGCATCTCCCCTGCACATTCCCATACTTTGCTTCTCACCCAGGGGAAGGGTGGGGCATACTGGATGCTGCTGGCCCCATGCAGCACACCGCAGCGCCTCCCTGCCTCCCACCTCAGCTCGCACTCTGTGCCCGCTCCCAGGAGCAGAGCCAAGGGGGCAAGGGCAGCGGTGCCCCTCTGCAGGCCACACACATGCTGCCTGGCTGGCAGGGGGCGCCCCCCCCCCCCCCCCCGCCACTGTCACTGCCCTGCACCGCCTTCTCACAGCCAGTCACACGTGCAGTTTTGCGGGCGGTGCATGATTGACTGGGCACGAGGCCCATCACCAGCCTGCAGAGCTGCATGTGCAATCAGTTTTGAGAAAGCGGCACAGGGTGCAGTGGCGCAGAGCAGTCACTGGCTTTGCCCACCATGTCCACCTCCCCCCTGTCCAGCCATCTGGGCAGCGCATGTGCAGCCTGCAGAGGGGCACCACTGCCCTTGCCTCCCACCCCCCACCCAGCCCTGCTCCTAGGAGCAGGCACAGAGACACACTACCCCTCACCTACCCTGCCATTCTCGATCTGGCCCCACCCTACCCCTTCCCCCCACACACACCTGCTGTGGGGGTTGGTATCTGTGCATGTGTGCATCTATGTGTCTTTCCCCTGCCCGCCTGGTGGTAGCAGGCACATTGCATCACGCAGCTCTTGGTGCAGTGGCAGCAGGGTGCAGAGTCCAGCCTGCAACAGCAGCTGCTTCTGCCCCACACACAGATCTGTGGGGCACCTGCCGCCCCCGGCCTCCACTGGAGTACATGCAGCAGCAGTAGTCGCACCCCCTGCCCCACTGAGATGAACTGCTCTTGCGCCCCGTCCCACACTCCACCCCGGCTGTACAGCACCTGCCCCAGCCCCACTCCCACCCTCACCATGGGGGCCTCAATCTGCCCCCCCACCCCTTAAAAATGAGAGAAAAATATAAAGGGGTGCATGAGGTGAAACCTTGAGGCAGAAGAGGTACACTTGTTAAAAAACATTGAAAACCCCTGCTTAAGGGTGTGTGCAATTCTATTCAGCTTGCTGTCATCTGCACATTTGCTAATTATGCAGATCAGTTCCATTGCCTAAATCATTGCTGAAAATATTAAACAGTAACTGGACCCAGGACAGACCTCTTGGGGAATCACACTTGATACCTCCTCCCTGTTAGACATTAAACCATCAACAGCTACTCTTGTGTCAACATTGTCTTTTAGGTTAGAAAACACCTTTTTCTCTTTGGTGTTTGCTCCAGATGTATTCACAGAGAGGAGTTGTTTCCTCTCCCAGTCTCCATTTTGCTGGGCTCAATAGGCCAAACTTTTAAAACCTCCTTTTGTAAGAAAACAGACACCATATTCCCTCAATCATCCTAGAAGCCCTTTCCTTCGCTTCTTCCAGTTTGAATCTATTTCCCTTGAACAGGGATGACCAGAATTGTAGACCGCATTCCAGATGATGCCTTACCCTTAACAGTGCCTACAAAGAAAAACATTGACATAAATGTTAATATTGAGCTAAATCCTACAGTTCTTAAGTAGGTCAGATCTCACAGTTTTCATAATCCTTCCTTACAGGAGTAGCACCGCTGACTTAATCTGGGGTGCAGGATTGGGCCATTAATATCCAAGCAACACCTTTAGTGAAGTCAAAGATAAAACTGTTTGACTATGAAACCAGATCTTGCCCTTCACTGAATTTAATTTGAGCTGCTCAGGAGGTGCCAAGCAGAACAAATGCTCGTGTAAGTAACCAGTCAGTGAATTCATGAGTGAAAGGGGAAGCCTTATGGACCATAGAGCAAGCTACATAAGCCAAACCCCACCCTGCTTGCAGCCCTAAGCAGAAGGTCTGTGCTAAGTGATGGCATATAAAATAAAAGGGATCTGAGGGATGGCAGATTACTCGGAAAAGATATTCAGCCTCTTTCAGGATCTCTCCAAAAGGCAAGCACCACATCACTGTAGAGCAGCTGCATCCACTAAATGGAGATGCCGACACAGTGGCAGGCGTGTTGGAATACTGTATCCATATTTAATTTTTCAAACAGCTATACCAGCTTTTTGCAGTTTTCTTGTAGGGTAGGGTTGTTTCCCTGCAGTTTTGTCAAACGATACGGAAGGTAAAACAGTGTGCTTGTTTTTTTAAAAGTAAAGTTACTTCGTTGTATAATAGAAAGTATCTAATTGCTGTAAACAATCCAGAAACCTAATCTGGATTCCTTTGTATTGTGACAGAGTGGCCTAGCATCTGAACCAGTGTAACCAGAGGTCAGAGGTATGTGCTACAAAGGTCCAAGCACAAAAAATAAAAATACTTCCAAGACCAAAATGATCATTTTCAATGTCTACATTTTTCAGGTTTACTTGTACAGGAGCAATATAGTTGGAGTGAGGGTCAAGAAGATGAGAGATATGGGATGGGATTCGCCTTTAACTTTGCAACAGGCTTGCTGTCTAGTCTTGATCAAACTGCTAGCTAGAGAAGTCACTGAGCACAAGAAGTACTGAATTGCATTGCCCCAGGAGCAGGGCAGGAAACAGATTATGATCCAGAGTCAGAATCCAGTCTCTGCTTCCCCCTTGCACTAAGGAGGAAGAAACCTATGCTAGCCCTTTTGCTGGTGCTGCTTACTACTCTCTCGGCACTTGCTGGTGCATAAGATGGGCAAAACCAAGACTTCAGCTACTCCCTATCTCTGCTCACCCATTCTTTGCCCATGTGTGTGGGGAGGAGAAAAACAGCTTGGCAGCAATTTTTCTCCCCTTGTACAGGAGTGGTGATGCATGTATACCACAAAGGGCCCCTTATGCCCTTTTAGTCCCCTGAGTAGGCATGTAGCGAGGCACTGAATTAAGACATTAACATTCCTATGTTTCAGTGTCACCATCTTTAAAATAGGGCTCTTAATACATACCTGCTCTCCAAGTACAGGTTCTGTACAGGTGGAAGTATTTCCATATGTATAATGGCATTTTTTTTTACCTGCTGAATATGTTTGTTTAAAGGCAACAAGGGTGGGGAAAATGCCTGAAGGGAGGTGCCTGCCTGAAGGATCCAGTTATGGTGCCTGTACAGGAGCTGAGAGGCTGCTCCAATGCACATGTTGAAGCAAACTTGAGTCTTCTGGAGTGTGGCAATTACCACACTCCAGCAGCCTCCCGCGTCTTGTGTATCAGCATCCCTGTGCTTCAAAATGGCGGCAGGGGTGCTTGAACTAAAGCTCATCAAATGAGCTTTAGTTCAAGCACCCCCACCGTCATTTTGAAGTGCAGGGATACTGACCCACAAGACTCTGAAGCACTTTAATTAGAAGTGCTCTAATTTAATGCACTGCCCCTGCCCTCCCACCCCAGCCTCCAGAGCAGGAGTAAAAGTGCCCTTGGTTTGGTCTCTGTTACATTGTACCACACTGCATTTGTAAACGTGGCAATACACCACATCAGGTGTCTGCCCATTCCTGTGCTTGTCCTTAGATGAAAAGGCAGCCCCCCTGCAAGGAGATTTTTATTTTCCAGCCCTACTCCATTCTATTTTTAGTACCGTAATTGCAATGATGTTAAATAAAATTGTTGCTGTTCTGTTTTGGTCTCAAATACAACTAATTAATGCCAATAGCAAAATGCTTTGACTACAAACAATTAAGTGTACTTAAGCTGTGTCACAGCGGGGTCCTATAGGAGGGCCATGATCTCCTTAAGGCCCTCTCTCCGTGCCAATTTGGCCCAAGGGCACCCTCGATTCTCTCCCGCCACGTCTTTGCTGTTTAGTATATGTTGGGAGGCTGCCTTACGACTCCCTGGGCACAGATAGCTGGGACCGCTGTCCCCATGTGTTCCCAGACCCCCTGGGGGTCTCCCGGTATGATGGGTGCTCCCCAGGCACCCTAGCCTTATGGGCTATGTGTGGCTCCTACCAACCCCAAGCCTCGCTGATGCGATAGACGCTGGTATGTCTCTTTATATACTATTGCCCCTTTCTGGGCTCTCACTGGGCCCACTCCAGGCTCTCTAATACAGTGCCCCTCACTGGGACTCTTAGTAACACCACCCCTTTCTTGGGACTCTTGAGGCCCACTCTGGGCCTTCTCTAAAATAATCTAGTCCACTTTGGGACGTCCTCTCGAGCCACCGGTCTTTTAGGCCCACTGCACTACTAACCTCATTTGCCAGGTGCACTGTGCTACTATCCCCTCTTCCTGGGGACCACCACAGCACCACCCTTCTCTGGGGCGCTGTGCTGCTAACCCCTTTGGTCTGGGTCCACCGCAGCACTTGCCCCTGTCCTGGGTTTTCCATAGTGCTAGCCTGTTACCAGGCTTGCTACACCCATCCTGGGCTTCTCAATCTGGCCCCTCTTGGGCCTCTCCCATATTGCCCCCTTGGGCCTCTCAAGCATTGCCCATCTTGGGCCTCACCATGGTCCCCCTTTCTCTGGGACCTTCCAGGCCCCCACTGGGCTCCTTAATACTACCACCCCCTGTTTGGGGTTCTCTATGCCCAGCCTGGGCTTCCTTAAAAAAAAAAAAAAAAAATCACCTTTCTCTTGGGACTTGCTGTGCCCACACTGGGCTCTTTAAATGCCCCTCTCTGGGCTGGGGTCTACACACCCCACAAATTGCACCCCTCACTGGCACTAGAGCCCCCACACCACTGTGGGTCCCTTTGAGGATAATGCACCCTCTTGGTACTAGGGCCCCCACACCTCTGGGGTCCCTATGAGGCCTCCTCCAACCCCTTATAGCCTCACCCAAACCACCAGTGTAATACAAAACAACACAAACATAACCTCAAGCCTCCTGGCTATATCTCAACTCAAAGGCACCTGGCTATAACTTAACATTGCTCAACTCTGATTGAGCAGTACTTGCTGTTAGGCTTCTCACCAAGGCCTGAGGCCCTGACCAGGAACCACTAGCCTAGCCTTGGCTCTAGGCTTTATAGGAGCCAGGCCCTGCCCCCTCAGGATCAGCTGACTCCCATTAGTTGCCCTGGCAACCTGCAGCTGTGCTCATTACCTCTGCTGAGGCTTTTCCCCAGCAGTTCTCCCCTCTCTAGGAGCGGGGCAGTGAGGTGTGCCATGACAGGCTGTCATTACTTATGTCTGTTTCATCCATTTCCTTGGGTCTAATCCTTTCCCTGTATGAAGCATATCCAACTGGAGGAAGGAATTCTCCCAACACTCAAAGTCATGAAGCACTTATACCTATCCTGAGGCTTCTGTGAGACCCAACAGGTTGTGGATGGGAGATGATTGCTAATGAATCTGTGTAGCCACTAGCAGATTGACTGCTCTTGCTATGTTTTCTGTCATGCTCTAAGGAGTGGGCTTGTTCAGCTGGTACCCAGCATACAGAGATACAGACCTCCTTTGTGGAGTCCCAGAATCCTGTTTTCACTATCCATCAGCAGAACTGCTCTGGTTTCTTTACTGCTGGGGACCCTTGACTTTTGTTTGGAGGGCTTGACCCAGGTCCAGTAAAATTAGTAGAGGTTTTACCACTGACTTCAATGGACTCTGGGTTAGGTCCATGGTTTGCTTCAGAATTGTATCAAAAACTGCCCCAGGTTGTGAACTCCCTACATGTTGCGGGGGGTGGGGGGTCCTGTGTTCCAGTTGTGGCATCATGTTCATTAAATAGACTTGTCTAAACATAGATGGAGCCTAAATTTCAGGGGCATCAGTTAGTACTAATTCACTAACCACACCCAGATGACTCTGAAAGTCTGTGGGAATTTTGCTATTGCCTCAATGGAGCCTGCATTTCACCCATCTTCTCTTTGTTTTAACGTGTGACAGCAGAGACATTCTGCTATTCCAGCCAATATATCAGTAGATGTTAGAATTTAAAAAAAAAGTCTTCCTTTGCTTTTACTAGAAAATGTGATTGGATGTTTTAGAGAGAGCTCATTTGTGGTAAATCTAACAGGAGATGGACAGTTTGAAATAAGCAAGATGCTTCTGTTCAGAGAGGGAGATTTGTAAGATTTCCATCTGTGCACTACTGCAGTGATTCCCAACCTTTTTTATACTGCAGACCAGCAAACTCACTGAAAGAATTTTGGCAGACCAGGTATAAAAATAATCTAATTTACATATTTAGATTTAATTTTTACTTTATGTACAAGGAGTCATACTTGTGATTGAAAGTTGCTTTTTTTCATTTTGGGGCATTTTCTTGGCATTGTACATCCTCTGCACAGTTCTTCTCTCTGATGTTTAGAACTTCATTGCCCCTTTTCGCAGAA
>NW_005842625.1:265991-274095 GCF_000455745.1 Alligator sinensis | reverse complement strand
CCAAAAAAGCAATCAAATGAAGTTTGCTTAATCATCTCTTAGCCATTGCATTTGACATGGAAGTGACTAGCCACAGTTACTACGGTCCAATTTCAAAAGCTAAAGTCACAGTCATCGGCCAAGGGAGGACATTCTCACCCAGCCAATCAGCATGGTGTGGATGTGGCCTGGGCATAGAACTGTTGCTAGCAGTGGTTAAAGCTCGTGCCACAACCCGGCAGCCAACCCTTCATGGCTCCATACCAGGCTATGGCCTGGTGGTTGGGAACCTCTGCACTGCTGATCTTTGCATCTATGACCTTAATTCATGTTACAGCTCTGGTGAGTACTTCAGTCATTCCTTACTTGTGAAATTTACTCTGATACTTTCTTTCATCTCATACTGTGCACAGTAATGTGGGGAAGGAGCAGAAATTCTACAGACTTTCCATTTATGCAGTGAACTGTTTTATATTCTTTTTTTGCTGAAAGTCTAAAACCTTGTTATACTAAACTTTAATGATGTATCTCAATGACTGGTTTAAATTAATCTCAGCATCATGCTGTTTTCTGCAGTTTATGTTCCAGTGGCATTAAATAAGCTTTAGCCCTAGGAATATTTTTCAGTATTCATGCCTTTCATTTAATCATTTTTAGGGTCAAATTGCAGGTGAGTGATTCAGCTTTCTCCATGTAAGTGCTATACATATATGTCTTAGTCTTGTGAGATGCTCAGTATTCACAACTCCTAATGAAGCCCTTGGAGACATGAGATGCTTCCTATGGTTTAGCACTGAGCCATTATATATATCTCTTCATGAAGACAGGTGGAATGACTGAGGGGTCAGACAGTAATGTTGCATGAGGGCATGCTTTCATTTGCATGTACTATGAATTGGAAGGCAAGGCCAAAGGCATGTGACTGGCAAGGTGTTCAAGTAGTAATACATAAAATCAATTAATGAGCTGTATCTATAAAACTAAAGGTTTAAAAGTATTTTATTATGTACGTTGACAGTAATTTACCTTTTCACTGCATGCTTTCTTGGTTCACCTAACATCAAAAATCCTATTACCTTGAACAAAAATAAATCAAATGCTTTGCAGGAGTGAGGCTCTTACCCCTGTAGTAGGACAACGACTACAACTCTGTATCCACCTACATACTGGTACCTGCATTCTCATTAAGTATACATTTGCAGCCATTATGCCACTGATCCTTAGAGAAACTGCATGATTTCAAAACTCAGTGCCAACAATCAGTTAAGACATATATTCTTAAGTTCTGTGTGAAAATTAGTGGCGTGCAGGGCTCTTATGGAGTAATTAACATGTGTGCAAAGTGAATGTTAAATGCCATCAAACCAGAATTTTCCACTACTGTCTGCATAAAGTTTTACAATTACTTGGCAAAAATCTATACAGAGTGCAGATATACAGATTATCAAGCTTCTAGTGTTGGTAAAAAAATATACGGTGCAAAACAGAGGAAAATTTTAACTTCTGGGGTATTTTATGGTACAAGGTAACACTGCAAGGAAAGCAGAAATTATTGATCCCTTTTGAGTGAGGGTGCAAACGAGCAGTTAGTATAAACACTAACTTAAAAAAACCCTTATGTTTACTTCTTTTGAAATAAGTATTTAAATCTTATTTACTCACTTTTAAGCACTTGCCTGACATTTTCAGGTTGACTTTAATTGAATTTTGATTGTGAATTACAAAAATGCAGTAAAAATGCAATTTATCCTGTAACACAATTCCACAGAGCATTATTATATGAAGATGTTTTCTAATGATGATCATTTTTGTTGTTGCTGGTCTCCAGACTGACAGAACTCACTAGAGCGATGTCCTTGCCCTACATATCTTTAGCAACAGAACCTTGGCAATGTGAGGAAAGACAAGTGTGGTTGTGCCTTCCTGGCTGCCAAGTAACATCTTGTCATGCAGCCAGATTTACTTCTGAACAGACTACATCCACGTTGTCACTTTGAATCAGTTGCTCTTTCAAGGGTGGGGACTTTGCATTCAAGAACTTGACTTAGCCCTTTGCAGTCAGTGATGTTAAACTATCTTGGCTCCTCAAGATAGTTTGGTCACCATGCTGAAAAATACCTAAAGGCAAGGGCAATATTCATTGACCTATTTGTTCTTGAGTTTCAGCTTTGGGTTTTGTTTTTGTTTTTTTGCATAGGAAGAGAGATTTGTCTCCGCAACTTTCTAATGAGCATCACGACAATTATGTTTAAAAGTCTGTCCCCGATCCAACCTTTCCCAGAGTTAATTTTAACACATCAAAGTGACTGATAGCACTAAACATGCTGCTCAAAAGATTCCTCAGTCCTGACCTTCTGCATCCCTGCTGTTTCTGTCCTGAACAGACTTGGAGAAAGAAAAGGCTAAATGAATAATAAAGTTATTTAAAATAACCAATGGATGAGAACTCTTACTTACCTTTATTCATGATACAAGAACAAGGGAACATTCAAAGACATGGAAAGGCCAAATATATGTAACTGATTGAAGTATTCCCATACTGAATGATTTATAGCACACTAGTTACTCCACATTAACTTTCCATCTTGACATGCAAAGCATACTGACAGTTCCTTTGTGGGTGAGTCTACACAAGACGTTTAGTGCAGAGTAGACTAATTAACTCTGCAGTAAAGACTTTGGCTTCTACATGTGCAGGGCTGTTAGGCTGGAGCAAACTAATAAACTCCACAGCAGGATAGTACTTGTATTTAATTACAAGCACTACCCTGCTGCAGAGTTTTTTACTCCATATCAGTGCATGTGTAGATGCTGATGCAGCTGGCTGGGGCTCAGAACAGGTAGCAGGGCAGACAGCAAGTGTGGGCCAGCACTGATGAGGTGGTCACATGACCACAGGAGGGCCTGGTGATAGGAGGAGGGGGCTGAGTAGCCTTCATTTTAAACCCAGGCCCTCAGTGCTGAGTTAGCAGTTTGCTGCTACCAGCTAGAGAGGGAATATTGCCTGGCTGGAGCTGCTGCTCATGGGACATCTTGAAGGTACAGGGAAGGAACAAATGGGAATGTAGGAGGTTCCTGGTCCTGGGGCATGACGTAAAACTACACCCTGCTAGGGATGGATGGTATGGTGGGTCTGCCTGTGGTGTGGTGGTTCCCAGGAAAAGTCATGCCAGTTGCCACCCTAGTGAAAGGTGAGTAAGAGGTGCCTTATAGCCCCAGCCCCTACAACCTGGTGGGTAACCCCATAGTAGGGACAGGAAAAGTCCAGGTGTATATTGAGACACCTGAGTCCCATGGGGTGTAAGACCCCAAGGCCCCAGTTAAGGGGGACCAAGTAGTGGCCCCTGTGAAGGGGGACTGAGGGGCCCAGAGCGGGGCTAGAAGCCAAGTTTGGCCCAGTGTGAGGTAGAAGGTTGGCAGCCATGTAGAGTAGGGTCTCTGTAAGGGTGGCCTGAAAGGGTGTGGGCTGGCCGGAGTGTGAGTATGAAAGCCTGAAGGGCCATGTAGAGTAGGGCCCAAGAGGCATCAAAAGGGGCTGTGTGGAGTAAGGCCATTCAAATGAGGCCCAGTGAGGGGCAGAGAGAATGGGGCTCAGAAACAGGCAGAGTGTTTGCGGCCCTGCAAAGGGCAGAGTGTTAGGGCAGAATGCCACAGACCCGGCAAGGGGCAGAGGTTGGCCCAGCCACAGGTCGCAGTTGTTACCAACTTGTGATGCCATCTGTGAGGCATGGGACATGGTATTGCCTTGTGCCCCAGCCAAGCCCTCTGCAGCACATTGAGCTGGGTCAGAACAGGCTGACCTCTCTGGCTAGGGACAGAAATTATACATAAATTGGCATAAGTGATTGGAAACCAGTTCAAATCTGTAACATAACAGAAGTTAACTGTATAATAAAACTCTTTCAAAATGGCCAAACCTGTTTAAGATAAATCTGGAAGGATATAGTATCAGACTTAACTGCTTTAGGTTAAATTGGTTTATTAAACTTCTGTCCCAGATCCCCTCCAGATTCAAGTTAACTCACAGTCCCCCAGGATCCCAGAATGCTGTACACCTCCTTTGCAACCCCCCTTGTCCCCCCCTCACACACAGAGTGGGTGGGCTAGCCTTGGCCCAAGCTGTCTGCTTCAGCCAAGCAGGGAGGTGTGATCTAGTGACCCCTGGCTTCTGGCTTGGACCACTGCAGGCATGTGGCTGAATTTCCAGGATCGTGAATGGATCGTGAAGGAAAGTGAATGTCTTTTTCACTTGCTTATTGATTCAATCTTTGCAGTTTAAATTAACCTGTGAAGATTGAATCAATTCAGGCTCAGGTTTTTTGACTGTCTGTACTTTGCCCCAGTGCCCCCTGCCAGCCAGGACTGTTCCAACCTGGTTCAACATGCTGCAGTCCCAGGTGCACTTGTAAACACAGTGCCCAGGAGCAATAAACTCTGGTGCAATAAATGCTAGAGTGTATTGCTTTGCATTAATGGGCATGTGTAGACACACACCCTATGTGAAGTAGCTTACTCCACCTTTGGAACAGGAGTAAACTATCTCATACTTAAGGGCTAAATTCTATTTTGCCTTTACATGCCTGTGTGGTATTTACATAGCATTTAGCCCTTAGTGAACACAGTCACTACAATAAATTTCCCTGAAGAAAAGGC
Organism: Alligator sinensis; assembly: GCF_000455745.1. Lineage (NCBI taxonomy): Eukaryota > Metazoa > Chordata > Crocodylia > Alligatoridae > Alligator > Alligator sinensis. The sequence continues at coordinate 269,463 of NW_005842625.1, read as the reverse complement.
TTAGACTCCTAAATCATTTACTTTTTAAAGAACTTTACCCTGAAACAAATGTATACAGTTATTTTAACACAATGAACATATTTGAATTAAGTAGTTAGAAAGGAAATAAAAATCAGGAAAAACCTGTATTCCTACCTATGTAACATAGAAATAAAGAGGAGAAGGGTCTTGTAGTTAAGGAGCTATGAGAGAATGCAGAAAATGTAAATTCAACTTCTGGGTGTGCCACAGGTGTAACAAGCAGAATCACGACCATGGGCAAACCCTGTGGGAGAGTGGGGGGTAGGAGTCTTCCTATACTGGGGACTCAAAAACAGCCCCCAGCTGCTGTTGCCACCACTACCACCACCATCACCGCTGCAACCACTGCCGCATGGTCTGCCTGCCTCAGGTGTTGCTCTTACAGTAGCAACGTGGTGTCCGTATACCCAGCTGTTGCTGCAAAAGCAACATTATAGAGCTGCTTTTGCTGCCAAGGCATGGATTCTACAGGGTGGGTTGATTCTGCTGCCCCCTCCTAAGTTGGCACCCAGGGCTGGTGCCCTGCTCACCTATCCCTAGTTACACTACTGTCACAGACTGTTACCCTGGGCAAGACATTTAACTTCCCAGCTCACCATCTGTGGAATGGAGATAATACCTCCTTTCTCCCTGGATTTGTCTGTCTTGCCAATCTAAATTAAAAACTCTCCATGGACTATTTTTTACACTTGGTCTAAATAATGCCTAGGACAGTAGGGCCAACATTGAAAACTGTGTATCTAGATGGTACTATCATCTGTATAATATTTTCCAGGGGACAGAGCAAGCTCAGTTCAGTGAAGTCAGTAAAGATTTATTCACATAATTGTAACTGAGATCAGATCTCGACTTTTTGGACTGGTGTGACCTTGTGGCAAACTTAAAGATGACATACATAGAGATGTGATTTATCCATAGAGGTAGTAGGATGGATGATCTACTATAACAGAAAAAGCAATGAACTAAAAGGGTAAGATAAAATAGGAGTGTCTTTCTCCTAACCTTCTTGCATCCTTCTATTGTCTGTTTTCCCCTAAATTTTTATTTGCTGTCATATAATTTACATCTCCTTTATTGACCTCTCCAGCTTCATACCTAAAGCTACTCTGTAGATAACCTCACAACAAAAAAAACACATCAAATTCAATTACCATATTTTCTCACATACCATATGCATCTTTATTCCACAAATTAGCTGCTGGAAGTGTGTGTGTGTGTGTGTGTTAAGCAAAATATGGTAGGGGCTGCCTCTGCATATTACCTCACTGGGGCTGGGGCTGGCCCAGCCAGCTCTGTGCAGGCTGCTTCACTAGTGCTGCACTTAAAGGTGTCGCAGAGCTCAGCTCTGCTGTATTTCCTTGCTTGCTAGCAGTATAAACACAGACAGCTGCAATAGGAGGGAGCACCAACCTGTGGTTGTTTTGCTATTCTCCTAGCTACGGTGGATAATTCCTCCCTTTGCAGAAGTTTCTGCAGCAACAGATTCTGCCTTAGCAGCAGCTTGAGGGTCTCTTATATGCATGGTTACTTTCCCTTGTCTGCCATCCTCTGCACCCCCATTTCACTTTGTTAAAGGGACATACTCAAGCTGTTGCTGGGGTAGATCCTACTGCTGCGGAGGGAAGAATTATCCACAGCAGCTAGGAGGTTAAGGGAGCAGCCATAGGTTGCTGCACCCTCCTACTGCAGCTACCCATGCTTGCTATTGGTAAGAAAAATGGTTTTTGTTCTTCATGCTATCTTCTAAAACCAGGGGATGTCTTATTGGGGAGAGCATGCGGCATGTGAGTAAATACAATAATATATTTTGTCGCTGTGTAGACACTCTTATTTTGGACTTAAAAGCCTATATTGATTTTGCCTAAATTGGTAAAAAGTTAACATTAGCTAAGTTGTAATAAATACTTTTATTCTGAAGCAAGGATGTTCCTGTGCAAATTTACACCAAACATAACAGATGTCATTTACATTTGATTTAGCTATTTAAACTAAGTTTGTATGTAGAGCAGCTCTGAGGCCTTGTCTACATAAAGAAGTTGCTACAGTTTAACTAAAATTGATAAGCAAATACAAGCCAAATGAACAGCAACAGAAGTATATCCACACAGTTTTGCACCAATTTAAGAGATTTATGTTACTTCTACACTTCTCTGTATCCAGTGGGTCTTCTGCTACAATTTATTTTCCTCCTGGCTTTTAGGACTGTGCGAAGCTTTGGTCCCTGATTCTATTCAGCTTGATTTGGTGGCCAAATCTCCAAATCCAATGCTACCAAATCTCCAAATCCAAATCGAATCAGAGGACCCTTTAATCTTTCCTAATTGAATCAGAACCCTCTGAATCGATTCGGAGAGTTTCAGAAAGATTCGGACATAGACACAGCTTTAAATGTTTTTTCTATGTACCTCTAGGTACCAGGCAACTCGTGAATGCTGCGCTGCTGGGGTGCATGGAGTGTCCCACAGAAGCTCGGGGGGTGCCTCCTGGTTCCGGGGTGTACCCGGGGTTCCCCCATGGCTGATTGCTGAGCCAGGGGGGCATGGGGAGCCCCCCTGTGTGCTCCCCAGCTGACACATCCACTTCCAGGTTTGCCGCCGAGCGTGTGGGGGGCCCTCTTGCACTCCAGTGAGATGCTCCATACATCCCACCATTGCAGTATTCACAAGCCACGCTGGTACCTTGAGGTATGTAGAAAAAACATTTAAAGTTGTGTCTATGGCCAAATCGCTGATTCTCTGAATCAGCATCGAATCTTCAGATTCAGATTCGGCCAAACTAAATCAGGGACAGTAGTCTGGATCAACAAGTCTTATCACTGTCCCCAGTTCAGGCTGAATCCAAATCGAATAGAGCCCACTTCGCACACCCCTACTGGCTTTTCACTTTTAGATTCCTGCATTCAAATTCCAAACAGGCTGTTCTTGAGTCTTCTTTTTGAATATGTATGCATACATTTTCAAAGAGATCATACATTATGAACTGTGAATGGATTTAATAATTTAGGTACTTTGGGATATGTTATGTAGTGTTCCTCTGAGTATGTGTGTGTTTATAATGCACTCATGGATATATACACCTGCACACATATTCAGGAGTCACCTGGGAATTAAGGTTTTTGTCTATCAATGACATGCATAGATAGAATGACTCCTGTATTACCTTTATGGAACTGTTACTTGACCATTTGAACTTGCTCTGTATAAGTCACTTATGGAAATTATAGTCAGGGACAAGAATGTGTTCATGTATAGCAGTAGCTTTTCTCACAGTTTCAATTTAAACCTGCTTTTGGGAAGCATTGTATTTACCCAGATCCAATACAACTTCAAATTTAAGATGACCCCTCCCCTCCAAAATTAGATTCTGAACATGGAAAATTATAGATTTGTTATAATTTTCCATGTATAGAATCTAATTATTGGACGGCTGTCTTAAATATATCCCCCACTGC
>NW_005842625.1:247920-265981 GCF_000455745.1 Alligator sinensis | reverse complement strand
GGGAAAGCAGCGGGGTGGGGCAGGAAGCCTGACACCCTCTTGTTCCCTTGCCTCTATGCCACTGCCCTCTTCCCCTGGTAACTTCACCCCCCAGTGCCTGACCTCCTGCTGTCTGTCCCTCCTGCCACTCCTGCCCCTCCCCAAGTGACTGACCCTTAGACACTTGCTCCCCTGCTGCCTCCCTCCTTCCTGCCCCACCACTGCGTACCTTATGCAGCAGCTCCAGCTCCCGCTCCAGCCTGAGAGACGAAGCACAGGATGGCTTTGGCCCTGGCCCTGGCCCTGGCCCTGGCCAGGTGACAACAGTGGTGCCAGCTCCAGCTATAACCCTAGCCTCAGATCAGGGCCAGAACCAAAGATGTAGCAGCTCCTCTACTGCTGTGCAGTCTCCCTTGCACACCACCCCTACCCCATACCATGTAATCTCCCCCATGCTACCCCTCTACCATGTAATTTCTTCTGGGTTGGGGTCAGGGCCTTTCTAAACAGGGGTGGGGGGAGTTCCGCTTGCTTGACCTGTAGGAGCTAGAGCTAGCCTGGTGAGGTCTGTGTGGGGTGGAACATTTTGTCTCAACAGATATAATCGTACATCCAAAGCAATGGCATCCAGCCTCCTTAAACCATCCTAGACAGTGTGGCCTGTAAGTTTATGGAAGAGTCTGATTGGTGCCCATGGGTATTTTCTTAAATGGGTTTGTCTTACCAGGGTAGCTGAAAGGCCTTTATCTTGGGCATGTCTTTCATGTAATTATTTAATATGCTACTAAATCCCTTCAGAAAATGGAAATGTGCCATACCTGCTGCCCTTAAACCGAAAAGAACCTTCTCTTTTAGAATATCCTTAAGTGGTGGCAGCAGCTTCAGAATTTTAATGGGTATTATCTCAATCATGGTGCAGAGTCAGGAACAGTGAGTTTCAGATCTTCAAGGGAGCTTTTCCCTTTTCAACCTCTCTTTAAATGAGCTGTGACACTTAAGCCTTAAGAAAGCTCAGAAAATCTCTTCAGTCCTTATTTTCCAGCCTGAAAGTGCTCATTGCAATGATCTGACACATCAATTGGCTTTTCCCTCTTTTTTATGTACAAGTTGAATCATACATACAATTACTAGCAGAGACACCTGTTGCAATCCTAGGAGATGCTGCCGGACACCTAGTCCATATGAACACCATCGGAACTCATTTTCCTGTAAGTCCCTGGCTCATAAACTAGTCCCAAGACCTCACCTGATTGCTACATCTCTGTTGTAAAGAACCATGAACCTGTCATGCTTTTTGTTTTCTTCTTTACAGCACCCTTAATCTATTCAACACATTTACTGTGTGAAAACTTCAACAGCCATTTTGTTCTCAGGCCTCAGTTCAAATTTTCATAGGGAACAGATGTTTCACTCCCTATTGGGGACTTCCACCTTGTTCTTTCTTGTTCTTGTTCTATTATTCTCTTCTAGGCCTGCTGGATAATGAGTGCCCTTTTCCAAGTATCAATGCTCTGAAGACTCACCGACTTGAAACCTGAGATTTGTTTACCCGTCTTAGGTCAACTATATAATCAACTGTAACATTATATGATCCTTTTTTGAACTCCAGACTCAGGACTTGGGCTCATATCCTGGTCCATGTTAAGTCAACTGTACGTCTCCCTTAACATGAGGCAGTATAACTGGCCCCTGGAGGATTCCCCATGCAATGATAAATTCTTGGGGAGAATAGAGATTCTGTGCGACCTCCTTTCTGTTTTCAGAGCCACCAGAACAGGGTAGAACTCACTTGTGTCTGCTGCCATGGCTATATAAGGGTGACTGGCAGCTGGCACAATTAAGAACATATTTGTTATTAGCTTAAGTGAGGGCTGTACAACTGGAAGCCTGCAGGCCACCTGTGTGGTACACCTGCAGCACCCAGGCTCTTGATCCAGGTATCGCTCCTCCATCACTCTTCTGATGCTACCTCTGGAGTCTGCAGGCTCCTTCTCTCAGGGCTGTGTGAAGCTTTGGTCCCAGATTCAATTTGTTGGAGATTTGGCCCGATTTGGGGGCCGAATCTCTGAATCCAAATTGAATCAGAGGACTCTTTAATCTCTCCACATCGAATCAGAACCCTCTGAATCAATTCAGACATAGAGACAGCTTTAAATGTTTTTTCTACATACCTTTGGTAGCAGGGGCCCGTGAATGCTGCGGTGCTGGGGCTCACGGAGCATCCCACGGGAGTGCGGGGGGCTCCCCAGGGCACTCGGCAGCAGACCCGGAAGTGAACCAGAAGCACTTCCGGTCCACTTTCGGGTCTGCTGGGGAGCACGCAGGGTCCCCCACCCCCCAGCTTGACAACTGATGCCTCCTGGGTTTGGGGGGACACCCGGGGTCCCCCCATGGACAATCACTGAGCTGAGGGGTGCAGGGTGGCCCCCAGCGCACTCCCCGGCAAACCTGGAAGTGGACCAAAAGTACTTCCAGTCCACTTCCGGGTTCACCACCCAGCACGTGGAGGCCCTTCTGCATTTCTGTGGGACGCTCCATGCGCCCCAGCATCGTAGCATTCACGAGCTGCACCTTCTACCTCAAAGTATGTAGAAAAAACATTTAAAGCTCTGCCTGGGTCATAGATTCATAGATGTTAGGGTCGGAAGGGACCTCAATAGATCATCGAGTCCGACCCCCTGCATAGGCAGGGAAGAGTGCTGGGGTTAGATGACCCCAGCTAGATGCTTATCTAACCTCCTCTTGAAGACCCCCAGGGTAGGGGAGAGCACCACCTCCCTTGGGAGCCCATTCCAGACCTTGGCCACTCTAACTGTGAAGAAGTTCTTCCTAATGTCCAGTCTAAATCTGCTCTCTGCTAGCTTGTGGCCATTATTTCTTGTAACCCCCGGGGGCTACAAGAATGAAGCATCCAATCTTCAGATTTGGATTCGGCCAAATCAAATCAGGGACAGCGATCCAAATCAATGAAGCGAATCGCTGTCCCTGATTCGGGCCGAATCTGAATCCAATAGGGCCTGCTTCACACACCCCTACTCTGTATCCTCCAGCTTCCACTTCTTTCTCTCATCCCTGGGGGTGGGGCAAAGTTGGGCAGCATAGTCCATGGGATGAGGGAGCCCACAGCTACAGAGCTCTGGGGGCCTGGACATCCTGCATGGCATGGGGGATTCCCGCAATGGTGCAGTGCACATGTGGCAGGAAAGAGGACCATACATGGTGGAGAGCGGGCAATGGTGCAGCACAGCATGGGAGTCCATATGGCTTGTGCAGCATGTAGCCAGTGCCCCTGCTTCTCAGGAGTTGAACAGCCCTGGCCTAACCAATGGGCTGCTCTTCTAGGTCAACTTGTGGCCCAAGTTCTACATGTGAATCCAGTTTGGAAATACAATTAAATTGTATTTATTGCCCTACTCCAGTAGCTTTGGAGTAGGGCAATAAATAAGCACAGAATATTTAATTGACTTCTGCCAAGCTTAGGGTAACAGCAGTATCAGGATGAAGAGGCTTTATATCCTGCTACACTAGACGAAGAGATCTGTCAAACCTGCCCAAACTATGAACAGTTCCATTAAGGCTTAGACAGGGAACGCTTAACCTGCAGGTGGAATCTTCAAGAATGTATTTTGTCAAGGAAAATGAAAGCAGCAAGAAAAATCTGCAGTTCTGGTAATAATGGAGGTACAAGATTGGGATTAAGATTTTTTTTCAACTTCAGCATGACAAGAGACTGCAGTATTTTCATAGACGCCTTTGCTGCATTCAGAACATTGTCACAATGTAAGGCCCTGTAATACATTTGACTAAGCATTGACCTTTCCACACAGGCACCTGCCCCACTTACAGCACCATGCTTGATTCCCTTTCCTATCTGACTCTTTCAGCAGCACAGGCTGAATTTCAACCTGCTCTTCTCCATTCCCGCGTGGACGTTCCATCTTTGCCACCACCTCCTGGCTTCTCACTTCTTACTGAAGAGTCAACAGAGGCTGCTGAACTTCGTTAAACTCAGAAATGCTTGTGTGTATGTATGTGGTGTTTCCATACAGTTTAAATGGTGGGGCATCAAGCAAGTATTCTACTAGAGCTGAGAGGAGTGCTGTTATTCTATACATGTTTACCACCTCCATTGTAGTCAGTAGATGCTGATCCCTAGTGTGCAATAGAGATACAGTATTAATCATTGGTAATCTTAGCCAGGATCAGGTGACCAGGGCCAGCAAATAAACTGCAGTATCTTAATCAGTGCAGCTATGTATTACACCTGTTCACCTGGAGAGACCTAGGGCATACCTACATGCATGGTAGTTAGAACAAACCGCAGTACCTAGGGGTTATTAAATCCAGTATCCTGTCTACATCAGTGGCCAGAACTACAGAGGAAGGCGTAAGAACTTTGCTGTAGTAGATGCGAGATAATCTGTGTTCCACATTAAATCTCATCCTGACCTCTAAAAGGTAGAGTGGCCTATGCCCTGAAGCATAAGGCTTAATATTCTTTACACATTAATTATAACAAATGGACATTCTTAGTATTTAAATAGATGTCCAATCCCTTTGTGAATCCTATTAATTTTTTTACCTTCAGTGGTTTCCTGTAGCCATGACATCCATAGTAAAATTGCTCTTTGTGCGAAAAAACCCTCTTTTATCAGTATTGAATTTCTCAATTCTTGAGTTCTGTAGAAGTCCCCTGGTTCCTGTGCTGTGGAAGAAAAATAAAAGTGCCTTTGCTGCCACCTCTATGGAACTCCTTATGTACCATATCTTTCTCTTACTTGCTTTCTTTCTAAACTGAGCAATTCCAGTCTTTTACCTCTCTCTTTATATGAGAATCTTTTCATGCCCTTGATCAATATCACCACCTAACTGCCCTATTTCTGCAATACTTTTTCTGTAATGAGGATGACAATATTCCATTTTATTGTTCATTGCATTCCCTATGCAATCAATCAGTTTCTTGGCTTTGTTGACTATAACTTTACATTGAGCAGCTATCTTAACTAAGGTGTTTGCTGTTATGCCATGATATCTGTACTGTGCATTGGAATTGAAATCAGCCCTATTTAAATTGAAATAAGAATGGCCAGATAGGATTTTGAATGGCTTTAACTAAATCTGTTTAATAAAACTGGGTTAAACCTATGCCTAATTAATGCAAGCATGAGGCTTGGTCTGCACGCAAAGCTGTACTGGTTCAGTTAAAGCACTGGTTTGTATGTGGATACTCTCAGATTCATTTACCTGATACATTGGTTTATTTTACCCTTGCAAACTTATTTTTTAAAATGCTGCCCTACATGCCTGAGAGAGAATACTGTTCATTATTGAAATGAGATTAACTGGAGAGATGATCATTTGTTTTTTCCCCCTGCAATTTGGAGCCTTCTGCAGTAGATAGGCAATAAAGAAAAATATCGGGATAAAATCAAAACTTCCGCGGACTCGAAATCCAAACCAAAATTCTTTGGTGATTCAGAATCATTATGTCATCTTTTTCTTCTTTCATTGCTGAGGCTCGAAGTGAGAATATTTAAATGTACCAAGAAGATGATCTTGAGAGGTCCCTTCCAGCCCTACTTTGCTTTGATCCTGTAAGATCTGTTCCCATGAGAGAGCCAACCTGCTTCTTCAAACTTAAGAAATTGGATACATTTATATATGATGCAGAGTGTTTAGGTACTTATCTGAACTGACCCTCCAAATCTTCACTTGTACAGCATCACAGTCATTCAAGGAGCAGTGACCTAAAGGAACTCCTATGCTTTAATCCCCGTTCTAACACTGACTCATTAGTAGGCCAAGGAGATGACAATGAAACTTCAATTTTATTTCTGACTTTGCTACTGACTCACTGAGTAACCTGGGGTAAGTCATTTCCCTTCTGAGTGTCTCCATTTTCCCTGTCTATAATGATATGGTAATGAGACATTTTTGTACAGGACCATAAACTTGTCTGAAGAAAAGCATCAGAAAGTGAAGAGTATTATTAATGTTATAACACCCAAATACTGGCAAAGCTTAAAAATAGGGGATTTTGAATGGTTAATGTGTTGCATGTCATATTATGGAAGTCTCTTTGGCAACATAAGCCTCTAAAACAGTAACACTGAATTGCTTTAGTCTTAAAAAATTGGAAATTTGCATAGAAGGGCTCCCTACAAGTTCATTTCAGCTCATGCTCCTGTTTGAAGGAAACCTAATGTGTTCTCTGTTAGCAATCAAAGCAGTTCATAGACCTACATCTCATGGACTGTGACATGCTGTGTAGGAGTATTTCAGGTCTGACTGGGTGATAATTATTAGGAATGAGCAGGAGCTGACAGGCAGCTATCAGAATTATCTAGTTTCATTCAAATTCACACTGTGAAGGAAAAAACTCAGTTAAGTTGAGGTAGTCTGTAAAATAACAGTGTGCCTATAATGCTCTGTTTTAGCCCAATGAAGTTAATATGCCTGAGAATCTATTTGAGGATGAAACCTCGCATAACTAATATAGTGTTTGACAAGTGATCTCACATCTCAAGCACCAAAGAGCAATTTGTGTATTCAAAGTAACACAGTGGGTTGAGTTCTGGCTCACAGGAACAATTTGTAACATTGGATCAGAAATGCATTCATTTCCATTTGCAATATATCATATCCCAGGCAAGGTGGTAATACAGCATTTTTATTGATTCTATTAAAAATATCCATTCTAAGGGGGTGAGAGTATCAAGGAAAACCACAACCAACCAACTACATAGTCAGCTGTTAGAAAATTAGTATAAAACTGTAGTGATAAAACACTTCCTGATACCATTGATTTTTGGCTCTTATGTATGACTTTAAAACATTAATATTATGACAGAGGACTTTGAAAAGTGATAAGGGGCATTTGATCCATTTTACTGATACTGTTTCATTTTAAACCAAGTCTTCTGGGATTCTGCTTCTCAATACAAAGATATTTTTAGTGTGCATTAAAAATGGCTGCCTTTCTCTGTAGATAAGTGTTCAGAGACTTAAAACCTCAGTACGTGGGAAATAAAAAAATAACAGCTTCACAACTAAGCAAGCTGCCCTGGACTGGATCCCTGGCTGGCTGCTGCAGGGATCTTAAGAGGTAGCATGGAAGCCACCCCTTAATAACTACTGCTCTAGAATAGTTCTGTCAGCCCCAGCGTAGCATGGGAAATAAAAGAACTGGAGATTAAATCTAGAGTCATGATACAGACCAGTCCCTGAAGTATGAATATTATTTACTGCCCATATGGAGCCTCACATATTCAGTCAAGGTAACTGTAAGGAGGTGTCAGTCTGCAGAGGGATGACACCCAGGTGTGGGTAGTCACAGGGTTGAGTCTGCCTGGCTGAAAGCCTGGGGTCAGCTGTAACAAATGACCAGTATATGAGAGTGGAGCTACAGAGAGAGTTAAGAGCTCCAGGAGTGGAAAGTAAGGGTAAGAAGGTGTGCTGAGAGAGAAGCATGGAGTTTGGGCTGCTCCTTTTTGGGTTTGTTTAGTATTTACATCTATGCTTGTTTTATTGTGGGGGCAAAGTTGTCCCAGGTAAAATAAACTGACTGGAAACTGAACTTGGGGCTGACTGGCCTTGATAAGGAAGCTGGGTGAGTAGCCTACTTACAAGTACTCTCTTTAGTGATAGATGACCCTATTATGCAGAGGACATGGGCACACAGGGGTCAAAGCGACATCTCCAGATCTGAGATGTCACAGAAGGTTTACTGAGACTTAACCAGCTGTCTGACTACTATCACATGGTGCTCATCCATGTGGGCACCAGTGATACTGCTGGGGTAACCCTGAGCAGATCAAAAGTGACTACAAGAGTGAAGGGGAAGGGGGCTCAGGGGGAATTTTTTTTGATCTTTCCAGTCAAGGGGAAGGGTGCGGGCAGGAGTGGATGCATCCTGCAGATCAATGAATGGTTGCGCAGATGGTGTTGCTAGCAGGCCTTTGGCTTTTTTGGCCACTGGATGTTGTTCTAAGAATAAAGATTGCTAGGAAGAGATGGAATCCACCTGACAAAGAGGTAAAAATATCTTTGCAGGCAGGCTTGCTAACCTATAAGGAGGGCTTTAAAATAAGTTTGCCAGGGGTGAAGACCAAAGCCTGAGGTAAGTGGGAGACCTGGAGGAGGGGATACCAGGGGATGCCGCCTCATTCTTACTGAGAATATGCCTCCTGGACAAATGACTAGGGAGGCCTATAAGAATATTGCTTGGGCATGCAGGGATGAAATCAGGAAGGCCAAAATGCTAGCTGCAACTCCAATTGCAAGGGGCATGAAGGTAATAAGGGTTTCTGCAAATGTCAGCAAGAATAGGAGGATCAGGGAAAGTGTGGTTCCTTTGCTGAATGGGAGAGGCAGCCTAGTGAGAGATGATGCAGAAAAGGCTAACCTCTGTCTTTACAGGCAAGGTCAGCTTCCAGACTATTGCACCTGGTAGCAGTTTGGGAAGAAGGTGACCAACTGACAGTAGCAAAAGAACAGGTTAGGGACTACTTAGAAAAACTGGACATGTACAAATTCATGGGGCTGGATGCAGTGCAGCTGAGAGTGCTTGGGGGAGTTGGCTGATGTGATTGCAGAGCTGCTGGCCATTATCTTTGAAAACTTCTGGCAACTGGGATAGGCCTTGGATCATTGGAGAAGGGCAAATATAGTGCCTGTCTTTAAGAAAGGGAAGAAGAGGGGATCCAGGGAACTACAGACCAGTTTGTCTCACCTCAGTCCCTGGAAAAATCATGAGCAATCCTCCATTTCTAAGCATTTGGAGGAGAAGCTGATTAGGAACAGTCGGCATGGATTCACCAAGGGCAAGTCGCAGTTGACCAACCTGATTGCCTTCTACAGTGAAATGCCTGACTAAGAGCAATGGATGTGACGTACCTTGACCTTAGCAAGGCTTTTGATACGGTCTCTCACAACACCCTTGCAAGCAAACTAAGGAAGTATGGGTTAGATGAGTGGACTGCAAGGTGGATAGAAAACTGGCTGGATTGTTGGGCTCAAAGGTAAGTAATCAATGGTTCGATGTCTAGTTGGCAGCCAGTATCAAGTGGAGTGCCCTAGGGGCCAGTCCTAGGTCCAATTTTTTGTTCAATCACTTCATAAGTGGTCTGGAAGATGGGAGGAAGTGTACCCTCAGCAAGTCTGTGGATGACACTAAACTGGGGTAGTAGCAAATACACTGGAGAGTAGGGCTAGGATTCAGAGAGCCCTAAGCTAACTGGAGAATTGGGCCAAAAGAAATCTCATAAGGACAAGTGTAAAGTCCTGGGCTTGTAGTAAAATATGTTTCCCCATCTATTGAATTTACACCAGCATCATTCCACTAACTTCACTAGAGTTACTTGAAACTTATTCTGGTGGAAGGGCAGCAGAATTGGGGTCCCAGACTCTGACCTCCTTTGTTTGGAGCACTTCCTGCAGTACTGTTTTTACTTAGTAACCACCTAAACAACAAAGAAGTTCCTCATTAATGATCCTACCATCTGCCCTCCTGTTTTTGAGCATCCATGCCATCAGTAAGCTTTGAGAAATGGTTTTAGAACTGTTCAAGGCTGAGGTGCAGCCAGTCTTGACAGGTGGGTCCAGTGTGGCAATTTGTACTGTGGCTGTGGACCAGTGGCTTTCAACCATTTTAGACTTGGAAGTACCCCTTGCTAGACTTGGGACACCCCTGAGAAAATACCAACTTTTTGCTTTGGCTCATTGTGACTACAGGAAAGATCAATAGAGCAATTATCCTTTATGGAGAATTTAGAAAGACCACATCAGGTGAGAAATGACTTTGATGTTGTGGATTCCTATTTGAAATCTCTGGGTTCATCTTGTGAATAAGGTGTACAGACATCCGCACACAACAGAGCTAATGCTATGCAGCTCCCCAGCGATCTTGCGACACGCTAGAGTGCCACAGGGCCCAGAATGAGCATCGCTGCTGTGGAAATGCTAACAAGTATTGTTCTTGAGTGGCACCCTCGGGTGCTATTTTATGCCAACTCTATCAGCCAGGTAGCTGTTGCTTGACTTGGCATGAGGCACATGCATTAGATAGGCTGCTGTCGACCTGCCCGAATGAACTCTTTCATCATAACAAAGCAAATGGGTAGATAAAAGTGTTTTTGTTGATGTGAAGGTGCAGGGTATGAAATATGGTCAGCTGAAACTAGACAAACTAAGGCAATTATTCTAAATATGCGTGTGGTGGAATGTGATCTTGGCTGTGGTGGCCCAGTTACTGAGAAATCAGATTCTTCAAGGTTCAGGAAAAACCATGTGATCTAACCAGTTACCCCCCTGGTTTCCAACTGGCCAATGGAAAAACAGGAGGGAACTGTTTCTGCTTCTTTTCCAGACCTGAATTCAATCATAAGCAACTCTGACTTAATTTCCTTTTAATTTTCTAACATAAAAGCCTATCCATAAACCTTGTATTTCTGTAGTACTGGTAATTTAATACTCTTTTATTGCCTTTGGCTAGCCTGCCTACTGCTTATAATTGGCGGTAAATTTAGTACAGGTGTTCTTTTCTTTAGATCCCCTTTTCTTACTAGTTGCAATGTAATCAAAGAGGATGTGGATTTATATTTCATTTGTTCTCTGCGGTTTCTGATAGAGCACTCTGCTGTTTGTTCAGAGGCCTTAAAAAGATTTGGGCAGAGAGTTAAGTTGTTCTACCCATCTCACACTGGGATGAGAATAATCTATGATGATGATGATAATCAGTGCTATAACATGGATTGTGCCTTCTCAGACATTAATGGAAGATGTGTTTGAAGAAAGGTTATTGTTGGTCAAAATTTTGTTCTTTTGACTACTTGGGTAGCTTCTGGATATAATACCAACAGTATGACATACTCTAAAATAGTACAAAAGCCCATAATGTCTGGGGAAAAGGGAAAAAGAATATTCTTTTTCCATCTTGTCACAGCAAAATTTTAAAGGAAGATTAAGCAGTCTAGCAACCTAGGCAGTAAAAATTATTCATTCTTGTCACAGATGTAATGAATGGAAATGTTAACAAAAATGCTTGCTAAGAAAAATAAATGTATTTATTGCTAAAATTTCTAAAGGAAAGCAAAGTTTATACTCCACTATGCAGGGATAATATTACCTTGCAATCATTTATCAATTATTCAGTAAATATTGGCTATCCGTTAATCTGCATGGACCGTATTATATCATCAATTATTGCAAGATGGCTTCTTGTGATCACACTGCATTCTGCTGATTTCACGGCGGAGTTCTTTAGGCTGTCCTTTGCCATCAGATTTCAATCCTATAGTTCTTGAGCACTCTCCCTGTGGCAGCTCTATTGGATTATACCACATAAATGTCATTACATATGCAAGAATATAACCTGGCTTTGGAAGATCCCAAGAAGGGTATAGGGCTGCACATCAGCCTGATCTGGCATGCTGGGGTTGAGACCATGCACAGAGTCCTGCCCCATATGCTCTGACCCTGTGTATTGGGTCCAGGGCTGCATGCTGGGTCCAGCAATAGAATAGTCCCATGTACTGGCCTGTTCTGGTGTGCAGGGCCCCCCATCTGTCTGGAGTGCTCCCAAGGGGTCTGGAAACTTGGTGAGGGAGCAGTGGTAGTATTAATTGACATGGTTCCCAGAGCCACAGCAATTAATGCTGCCCCTGTTCTCCTGCCACCAAATTTTATGGACCCTTGGGGATCCATATTTCTTGCATATAGCATGCACCAGAATTTCCCCCAGTTGGTGAGAGGCATGTATGTTTTAGGTAAGAAAATATGGTAATTTGTGGACATGTACTGTCTGGTAAAGCTTAAAGCAACATCATGAAAATAAATTAACTTTAAAGAGACTAATTTTGATAGCAGCTCTTCTACATCTCCTTATCTGTTCTGAATCTTTTTTTGAGGTCCCAATAAGCCATTATAAAACTAAGCAAGGTCATATCCATTACCAGCTTGTTAGGCCATTAATGTTCTATTCAAAGACACCCAGATAGTGAAATGGCATATGTGAAATTGTGCTGATGGTACATAATGCTGACCACTGTGTTTCTTCTCTTGATGTTCAGCAATGGATTGGTGTGAACCAGTGGCCTTGTAAAAGGCACTTTACATGCTCAGGACCTGTTTAAAGGACCTTACTGTATAAATACTTATGAAAAGGTTAATGTTTGACATGCTATTTGACCAGTGATGTCAGGGTCATTTTGTGAGCTGTAGTGGCTGTTTTAAGGATAAATTATTTGGAGACTCTTGGTAGCAAGACATGATTCAATCCATGCACTCTGGGCTCATCTACATGAAATGTTTTACCGAACAGTAGACTAATGAACTTGTAGGTGCTCGCTGCACAGCAAATTAGTCTACTATGTGTTTTAACTTGCTACCTGCAAATGCAAGTAGCAAATTTTAACCATGCTGTAGTTACCATGCAGGTGTGGACTGGGAGCAAATTTGTTCCTGGTCAGTCCCACCACCGGGGGGCCACCCTCAGGTTAGCCATGGGGCTTGGAGCTCTTCCAGCCCTAGCGTTGGGGTGGCCCTTTGCCTGGCCTTTTAAAACTGTCATGTGTCACCTGCTGCCTGCCTCTGGTGACGGGGTCCTGCAGCAGTGGTCCCGTGCTGGCTGCATGAACCCTAGCGCTGGCCCCAGGACCCGCCCCACACCCCGTCTGCCTGCCCTGGGCCATGCCTCTGCGCTGCAGGCAGCTGCTGAGGTTGGGAAGCACCCAGACTCTTGTCTGCAGCCCCTGAGGGCCAAATGATTCCATGCTGGTATCATTGCCCAATGCTGCACACCACCTCCCGGGGACCCAACCGGTCCCGATATGAGACCACAGACCTTGTGGCACTGCAGCGTGATGTCAGGGTCCAGAGTCAGTTTGCCTAGGGTGGGCGCCCCAATGCCTACATCCATGAGGCCTTGGTGGGCCACATGCAGGAGCACAGGCATGACCAGTCTGTGTGCCAGTGCCGTATAAGGTCAATGCCCCTGTGGGTGCAATGGGTGCACATTACTGACCACAACCTCTGGTCGGGGGCTACCTGCAGCACCATGCCCTTTTATGTGGTAGTTGGACCTTGTGCCCCAGGACCCTGGGCAGAACTGCACCATGTTTTCCAGCATGGGCAGCCTGCTGGAGCCTCTGTCATAGCCTGGCAGTGACAAACAGATGCTGGTGGGGGAGGGCCCCTCGGGGCACCAGGAGCACATCCTGCCACAGTCCCTGTCCCCAGCCTCATCCAGCAGCTCTGGCAGCCTGGGCCAGCACCTGCCCTGCCAGATCCCTGAGCAGGACTGCACACCCAGATGGCACCACCTGCCCTCATGTGCTCTAGCTCTTCCCTGGAGGGGGCCCCTGCCTGGCCAGCCAGGTGCTATGCCTCTGCACCCCAGGATGCCAGCAGAACCTGCATGTAGTCATCACCACCAGTGGGGAAAGACTTGGGCTGCTGGGCACACCTGCCACACCCACCTGGTAAGCCCCTCATTGGAAGGAGGGCATGCCCCTGCCCAGCCTGGCCAAGCTCCATCCTGGTCCCCAGAGTTCCCTTCCACATCACACAGGGAGGTGGGAGGCAATGTAAAACTTTATTGAGCAGCCAGTGCCACCTCAGCTAGGCAGCCATGAGCCTTGAACACTCAGAAATGCATTGGTGCCTGCAGTGATGTCCTGATGTCCTTGGCTGGGAGGGGGGGCAGGGATGCATGGCATAGATACCCCTCCAGGCAGTGGTGAATGTTGCAGGGAAGCACGGGCTTGTCTGCCACACGATTGAACATCGTGGCCCTGTGCTAAGTTCAAGTGTGGGGTACCAGGGCAATTGGCAGCAAGGCGTAGTGGGTTGGACACACCTCAATTCATGCAAACAGCTCGTCATGGTGTGCCTGGGTCACGCTCACCAGGTGCATGCTTGAGGTGCAGGCCACATGTAGGGTGGGGCCTGCCCTGGGTCACCTTGCTGGAGAGGTCCCCTGAAGGGAGGGCAGGGGCACCACTAACTCCACATCCCTGTCAGCCAGGAGCTCCTCACTACCCCCCACCCCCCCCAATCCTGGGAGCCATGGGTCTGGTAGCAATAGAGGAGACTGCCTGGCTTTCAGGAGGAGAAGTTGGGGGCGGGGGAGTGAGTCTGGAGCACCTACACAGCAGGTGCTGCCAGGAACCAGGCCTGTCCCAACCTGGGAAGTGGATGGGGAAGGCAGGCTTTCTGTGGCAAGCAGGCTCACCTGTCCCCGTGGAGCGAGCTGGGACGGGGGGGCTCAGCTTGCAGCTGTCTGTGCCAAGGCCTGCCCAGCCAACTTAATATGGTTCCTGGGCACTTGTGCATGCACAGCCCCCAAAGTGAGGCTGGGCAGTGTACAGCCCCTTGGTATAGTGTATGTTATCTCAGAAATGTTGGAAACTCATACAGCTTTCTCCTAGTTCTGCAGGTCCAGCAGCTGCACATGGGAGAGAGGCACCAGCTGTGTGTGGAGATGCACCTTCAGGGCCATTGCCAGCCTTGGCCGGGGCCTCTGTATGCACCAGCTCTGTCAGTGGCAGATCCAGAACCAGGCTCAGCTGCCGAACCGGCTGCTCACCAGGGCAGAGGAGCAGCTGGTGGACTTACGGGGGTGGCAGAAGGAGGACTAGACGTTCAGGAACCGACCCCTGGCCCTTGAGGTGAGGCACATTGCCTTTAGTGAGGGGATGTTGGAGGCCCAAGACTGGCGGGCTGCCTGGTGCTGGACACCACCTCGGCCCTGGTGGCCTCCTTCATCCTGTCCACTTCACAGCTCTAGGCCTGCCAGCCCGCTGGCAGCCACCTGCTGAGGTGCAGTGGCACCTCCAGCGGCCAGGTCCCCCTGCCCTGGCTCCCACACTAGCTGGGCCCCCTCCTTTCCCACCCTGCTGCTACTGACCCAGGCTCCATGCAGGACCTGCCCACAGTGGGGTCAGCACTGCATGCAGGCCCTGCTGGTCCTAGCCTCAGGCTGCAGGAGGGGGAGCTGGCCATGCTGGTGTTGGTGGGGCCAGAGGCTGGGGTGCTGGATGCCTGTCCCCAGGCTCTACCCCATAGGCACCTCCACCTACTATTTTCCCCATCTCCCCCTCCCCCCTGAGGGCGCACAGAGGAGAAGAGGGTGCTTTATTGGTGCCTGGTGATGGGGCTCTGGTTTGTGGGGGGAGGGGGGACAGACAGTCTGTATTTGTGGAGGGGAATAAAGTGCTTTCTATCAAACTGCCCACAGGAAGCATGGTGCAGGGGGTGTGCAATGGGGTTGGGGTTCGTGGCTGGTTATCCAGGTGGCCTACAGCAGCAAGTGCAGGAGTAGGTAATTTGCCAGCGTCTCTCTTGCATCCAGTGCCCTGGTCCCTGCTGCTGGGTGTGTGGCTCGCCCAGGACCTAGCTGGGAGGCACCTGTTGCTGCCACAGCAGCTAGCACTCCTGCTGCCAAGCATCCTCCACGTGTTGCACCTCCCCTGCCCATTCCTCATGGAAGAGCTTCCCACCCTCCCCCATGGGCCTTGCAGATGTTATGCAGCACAGGGTGCAATGATGACCCGGGGGGTTGTTGGCCTACACAACCTTGAGGCTAGCAATGAGAATGCACCAGTGTCCTTTCAGGCAGCTGAACGTGCTGTTCAGGCAGTGGTGCTGGAGCCTCAGGAATTTATGGATGGCACCAGTGGCAACATCCATGTGTGTGCATCATCATCAGAGGGGCAGGGGGCCTCTGGTGGAGCGGTGAGCCTGGCCATGTGACCACGCAGCACGGGGGCAGGTAGTGGTTGCTGCGGTGAGCAGGCCTGCAAGCAGGAGCCTGGGGCACAAATCATCACTCCCAGCATCTGGGGGTGAAACAGCCATTATGTGGTGAGCACAGGCTCTGATGACAGTCGCAGAGGGCTGTGCCAGCATGCTGCAGACTGCTTCAAGCCAGAAATGTAGTTGGCCAGGGAGCTGTCTTTTAAAAGAGTGCCCTTGGTCTCAGGCAGCTGTGGCTGGAGCCTTCAGCTCCCCCTGATCATTGCAAGAGGGTGGAGCAGGGCCAGAGGCAGCCTGGAGCAGTGCCATGAGGAGCAAATCTGCTCCCAAATGGCTGCACATGTATGCATCCATGAGGAGCAAATCTGCTTCCATATGCCTGCCCAGGGTTCATTTACTGTGCAATAAACCCATATAGCATGAATTGCTCATGTATATGTGCCCTCTGAGATCACAATTGATATATAGGTGTATTTGAGTAATGATAGAGTGCACTGGTGGAGATAGATGGTGACCCTTTCAGCAAGAGAGAGAGGTAACTGTAGCCTTACACCCAGCACAGCTGGGGAGCTGCTGCCCCTCTGCATGTGAGAAGTGCTGGCTGTTGTGATATTGGCTCTCTCTGTACAACAGCCCAAAGACCTCATTGCATATAGAGAGGAGTAGGATTCACCTGCATGAATGATACCATTGGACACTAAAGGCACTGGGAAAGACTATGTTGTTAAAATAGAGGCATGATCTAGCCAACAGTAAAATGAGGAGAAAATATATAAATAATTTCTTGTATGTATGGCCTTTTGTGGACTTGTTAGTCAGCTGAGGATCTAGCAGAGATAATTACTGCCTGTGCTATCTTACTGGGATGTTGTGAATGTTAATTGGTTACATTCTGTAAATTGCTTTCAGTACACCTGTTTTACCTAAAATATTTTTTTCTTTTTTAAAAAGTGAAATCTAGTCTTCCTCCATTGCAGTTTAAAACCTACAGGGCCCTGTACTTTGACAGGAACACACAAAATATGGAAATCGCATTTGGCTCTCCCCGCCCCTTCCTTAATGGTCTCTTGTCGCACCCCAAGGACCATTTTGTAAATGGGCAACAACTATATAATATTAGCTCAGTATTCTTAATGTTAAAACTTTACATTGGTGCAAACAGATGCAGAATGTCCTCCAGTATCTTGGTCAAGAAGCTGATGTAATCTTTTTATGTAATCTTTTTTATGGTATATCTAGCTTTTGCAAACTATATCTAACTAAATACTTAAGGCAACTTGCAGATGCTGGGAGGGGTGTGGTATGTGTGTGTTAAGAGATGCTTGCAGAGCACAGCGTGTGGGATGCGGAGGATTCCTGGAATGCCTCCCTAACACCAGCAGGATAATGTCTCCCTGACACTTGTAAGATAGCAAGAAGTTCAGAAAAAGGTCTCATTATAATGCTAAAAATCACACCCCTGGGCAGGGCAAAAGTATGTTAATGAAACATATATGTATGTAAATGAATTACATGGCTAAAACATGGGTATAGAGACATGCTCAGTAGAGAACGTCTTATGTCAGTGGCTTGTAACCAATCACTGAGCGATACACTTGCAAACATATGTATAAAAGGTACCCAAAGGTAGAAACCGGTGGTGCTTGCTTTGCAAATGATTGCCAAGCACCCCTCTCTGCGCAGACTGGAAACAATAAAGATTAAGTTGGATCCTCCACCCCTGTGTGTTCATTGGCAATAGCGCACCGGGCACGAACTCACACTGTCCGTTGGGGACAACAATTTGGCGACCCAGATGGGACTCTATTGATCGCCTTGCCCGGTCCACCTCCTCGGCTCCGGCAACGGTTGTGGACGGCACGAGGGCCAGGCGCCACCGGCCTTTTTCGTCGGAGGTCTGACCGTCTCCTGGTTGTTTGACGGAGCCGTGGAGGGGTACAACGGTGCAACGCTCGGAGGACCAACTTAATCTGACGGGACGAGGGAGGTCTCAACGGACTGGTGAGTGTCTCTTTTGATTTACGGATAGGTTAAGTAAAAGAGGCGGCTTTAAAAGTTCCGACCGTGTAGACGCCCTAGGAGAGTGAGATCGGGTGGCAGTCCCGTGAACTCCCTTTAATCAGTTTGGTTCTGAGGCTGAGCGGCGGTCGCCGTCCGGGAGCTGGATAATGGGAAGTAACCAGTCCAAGAGTCCACCCTGCAGTCCCTTAGGATGCATTTTGAAAAATTGGCCAAAGTTTAGAAGCGACCCTATGACAAAACAACAGATGATTCGGTATTGCAATATATGTTGGCCACAGTACCAACTTGCGGATGGTGCAGCCTGGCC
>NW_005842625.1:244947-245652 GCF_000455745.1 Alligator sinensis | reverse complement strand
TTAAGTACTGATCTCCAGAAGTGGGACAAGGGACCGTCGGGGACCTTGTTACAATACGTCGACGACTTGTTAATCGCAGTGGCCACCAAAGAAGAGTGCCATCAATTGACCGTGAGCTTGCTGAACTTCCTGGGAAAAAGTGGGGTACCGAGTGTCCTGGAAGAAGGCACAGGTAGAGCGGGAAAAGGTACGGTATCTGGGATTTGATGTCTCGCAAGGACAGAGAGCACTGGGCCCTGAGAGGAAAGAGGCTATCTACTGAATGGCGGTTCCACGGACTAAGAGACAGTTAAGAGGCTTTTTGGGAATGGCAGGGTTCTGCCGAATCTGGATCCCCAACTTTGGGCTAATAGCCAAGGCTCTTTATGAGGCTACCACTGGCCGTGAGGGAGAACTGCAGTGGACAGCAGAATGCCGAAAGAGCTTCGACACCATCAAGCGGGCCCTCATGACAGCGCTGGCCCTGGGCCTACCCGACCTCAGTAAATCATTTCAACTTTATGTTCATGAACGCCAAGGGGTCGCGCTGGGAGTGCTGACCCAACACTTAGGTAGCTAAAAGAGACCGGTGGCCTATTTCTCCAAGCAATTGGACCCTACTAGCCTAGGTTGGCCAGCTTGTCTGCGAGCAGTGGCGGCCACAGCTATGTTGGTGGAAGAAGCAAAAAAACTCACCTTAGGACAACCAATGACAGTGTATACTCC
>NW_005842625.1:222882-241447 GCF_000455745.1 Alligator sinensis | reverse complement strand
GCTTGTAACCAATCACTGAGCGATACACTTGCAAACATATGTATAAAAGGTACCCAAAGGTAGAAACCGGTGGTGCTTGCTTTTCAAACGATTGCCAAGCACCCCTCTCTGTGCAGACTGGAAACAATAAAGATTAAATTGGATCCTCCACCCCTGTGTGTTCATTGGCAATAGTGCACTGGGCACGAACTCACACTGTCCGTTGGGGACAACAAAGCCAGATTGAGCAGATTGTCTCTGCTGTTTAATCTCTTGACTTCCTGTTGATAAGAGTCCTAGGGCAGAACTGCAAACACCTTGGCTCCAAATGATAGCACTTGGTGGATAATCTTCCCAGAACAAACAGAGCAAAGAACAATATCTGGACAGGAAGTAATCAGCTGAAGTCTAGTGCATATGGTACATCGCCAGGGCATTCAACAGAAGTTTTTTTTTGTAGTAGTAGTAGTAGGCTGAATGTAGTTCTCAGAGAGATGCTAATAAATTCTGGGTGTATTGTATGGCAAAGCATACGGAATAAGTAAGGCACCCCTTAGAATAGTCCACTTCTTTTTCTTTTATGAAATAAGGTTGTTGCTCATGCTGGTTTTTGTTCTTCTGATCTGGACAAGCTGAAGCTGATCAAACTCGCATTCACTTATAACCCGCCTTAAGATATTTGCGCACACACATTCTCAGAAATGAAAGACTAATGTGGTGTTAGCTGTGCAAACTGGGATGAGTATAAAGAAGCATCTTATGGATAAAGGGGTGTTCTTGGCCAGGACACAGAACACTTACAGTTGCATCATGGAGCTATTTCTGACAGTGATGAAGCAACACTAGTTACTGAAACTGTGGTTTGCTTCTAGTCCTAAGTTAAGCATGAATCTTTAGTCACCTAAAACAAATAACACAGGATTCAGAAGGGAGCTTGTTTATCAGCTTCATGTCCTTTTTTTTAATTGGTAGTTTTTTGGTGTCATTTTAGTTGGGATCAAACCTGCATACTGCACAAATGCATGGCTAGCAAGTGCATAGGATGTCAGAACCAAGCTGCAAAATGAACTGGAGACAGAGATAGGGAGGAAGGATTTACGAAAGCATAAATAGCAGGTAGCCATCTAATTGCCATCTATGTCTTTGAAAAACTCCCCCTAGAGTGCCGGGAGTTGGAGAGAAGACCAGTAGGAAAGGTTCAGTATTAATAAAATATGAATTTTTGTATCTAAAGCAAGGAAATGGGGAAGAAAAAAAAAAAGCACAGGTTGAAAATGGGAGGATATAACCACACACCAGATTTTGCTATATTAAATCAAGATAAATGTTAATGTTTCCTCATCTTCTAAATTATTATGGCTGTAGGTTACTAGATATTAGAATCATTTCAATGGAGCAAATGTATCAAAGATCCAGCCTGTGGAGCTCCATCATCCAGCCCCTGAGTCCTGGCACTGGATCTGGAGATGACCCACATGCTGAATGTGATATGCATTAGACTTGCAATGAATGCAGGGCCTAGTGCATGTGGTGCCCGCCCTGACTATTCCAAGGAATACACTGCATGTGGTGCTGCCCAGTGATTCTGGGCTACATGCATTGTGGGTACCAGACCAGTGGGCACGATATGTGGTGCACATCCTGAGCCATGCCTGCGTGGGTGCCACATGGAGCACTGTCCGGGCATGGGGGCTGTGTGCACTGGATCTGGCATGTGGGGGTGGGGGGGCGGTCTGTGGGTCTGATCTGACCCATGGGGCCAATCCTGCAGTAATTATCCAGCCTGTGGAACAGCTCCCCACCACTGGTCTGGCCCCAGGAGGTCTCACAGTCTTTCAATAGAGTTATGAGATTTGGAGAAGAGAAGTCTATCAACCTCCCAAGAAACTGTTTTCAGAAGTGGTTCTTTTTATGATAATACTGGAGCTCTGTTGATGGGGAAAACAAACTCGATCCTTCCGCCGAACAAAGGTTGGGGGTTTTTTTGTTTGTTTTAAGTGAAGCATCAAAGAAACACTAGAATCTGGGGGATCATGTGATTCCACCAGGGCCAATGGCTGCCTGAAGGTAGACTGCTGTAGATGTGATGTCACAGTCCACAGACATCACTGGTTCCCCTTAACTCTTACAAAGCATCTCCCCTATTTGTAGAAAGTGCACCCCATTTCTGGTGATCACTGTGAATAGCTACTTCCCCAGAAGAAACTTGCAGAAAAATCCTTATTCAGAACAGCTCTGATTCAGCTACAACATTGGAGATGGCTGCCACAGGAGGAAAGGGAACAGGCAGAGCAAAAGAGGAGAAACATGAAACAGCCCCTTTGACCGGGGAGAGGACTTTGAGTTAATCTCACAATTCAGAGTTTTAAAATCTCCTCTAGGGGCACAGTTTGATCAAAGCCAAGATAAGAAATTGGGGGTAGGGTCACAGACCTGGTGATGGTGGCAGAGAGAAACATGCTATTAGCAGCAATTTTTCAAAATGAAATGAAGATGACGGAGGGGAGGGGGAGAAGGAAAGGAGCTTTCAGAGACTACAGATAATAGAAAACTGAGAGAGAAGAAATAGCATAAGAAGAGGACTTCTAGAAGATGTGGAGAAGGGAGATTCAGTGGGTTATTTAAAGCAGGTATTCCACTCCTTACAGCTGAAAACTGTGGCAACAGTCCTTGTAGACAAAGCACACCGTGCTCTCTACACTCCCCCCAGTTCAAATCAACCAAGAGACACGATACTACATTTCCTGTTCTGAACAAAAGCAGCAGATTCTGAAGAAGGTTAGAGAGACTTCTCATCATACTCTGGAAGGATATAAAATGCAAGTTGCCTACCACAGGGCCTTGAAACACTTTAAGGAGAAGGAACCGAGTGCAATTACAGCATCCTGAAGAAGCAAATGTAAGATACAGATAGGATTTCCTGTTTAAACTTATCTTTACATGTTGGCATTATAAGCCATTGTAAAGGAGAAAAAAGGTCTTAAAATACTTGAGAAACTAAACTTAACAGAAAGCACACTAGAATCTCAGCCTGACTGACTCGCAGCAAGAAGCAACACTGTAGTAATGAATGGTAAATTGTTAAGCACAGGAGAAAGAAGATACCATGGCAGGGGTGAAGCTGGGGCTATAGAAACTTAAGTTAATTTTAGGGTGAAAAGACATAAAAGAATGCACAGGAACCAAATCGGCACTGGACATTAAATAGGTCAAGCATAAATGTAGATATACTTTATTCCTTCTTTTCTTATAAAGATGTGAAGGCAGTTCCAGCTAACATTTCACCAACCAGTAAGCCAGAGCCTCTACCCAGATTGTTTGTTTGAATATTAACATTATAGTGATACGTTAGAATTGGTGTATAGTATTTTCTGTATAAATATGTAATAATTACAACCTCATGCAATTTCTATGCATTACTCCAGTGTTGAAGTTCAGTCCAGTTCAGCCAAATTTCTATAGTTGGCTGAATCGGGGGAAAAAAAAGAATAAGAATCTATCTTTGCTGATCACTGACCTGATATTGGTTTTTTTAGTGTTGTACTGTACTGTATTAAGTAAATACCATGCTATCATTAAAAATAACAACCTTATCCCATCGAGAAATATAGTTTTGATTTTACATTGTCAACTTTCCTGTATGTGGCTGGTTCCAAGTACCTGTATTTAATTTCTTTTGACTCTCTAAAACTGGTAGCAAAAGAGTTATAAGTCTCTGTTTCCTGAAAATCAAATATCCTTTGCTATAGCATTTAACTACGTCCTGCATCAAGGCATGGAAAGAAATTTAAGTAGTGACACACTGAAGAATTACATAAATCTGAGCGTATGGTGCATTGGTAACCTTTTTGTGAAATGTAAAGCTGTTTTTAAAACCTCACTTTTGAACTCTACTGTTGCTTATGGGTAGAAAATTGATTGCCTGGAGACTGAAATCTGTTTATTCACAGAGCAGATTATAACAGTGTAAGCATTCCCATATGGTAGTCTGCATAATGTTTGAATTAGGCAGACTTTTGCCTTTGAATCTGTATCATCTCTACAGGGGCTGGCAGTAAGGTATCTGGTAGTGCCAAAAGTAAGAATTTGAGCGAATTCATTCTCTATTGTTTTTTTTGTTTGTTTGTTTGTTTTGTTTTTTCAGTGTAATCATTGAAGAAAATTTTGATTTGCAGATGATTCACAAGTTGTATGTTTTAAATAGTTTCTGTTTGAAATTCAAGTGGCTTTAGTTAGCTTTGCTTGATGTAGAGGTCAGGCTGTATTCTGTTCTGATTGCATGACTTAGCATTTGCACTGGATTATAAGATTTTGCACTACTAATTCTAACCTTGTTTTACATAGATGTTATGTAAGGGTTTCTCTGCACTTGGAAGTTTACTGATACAGTTATTTTGGAAGAACTCTCCATGTAGATCCAAGATATTCTTGTTCAGGAATAAGAGTCCCCATTCTGACTCCAAAATAGCTACTTTGGCAGGTTTACTAGTGTAATTAGGCCCTAATGGACTTAAACCCAAGCAGTTTCTGTACATTTAGTAAAGGGACTATTTATGGCTCTGAGTATGACTGTAAACTGCATCTGACTGGAGGGCCTGGTGGCAAAGTGGTGGGGCTCCTTATGGCTGGATATTGGTATTTTATAGGAGCTATGTTGCAACCTCCAGAGTAAGGTGAGCATAGGGCACCTCAAAACCCTAGGTTCCACGGCCTTGTAGGAACTCCTTGGCTGGAGAAAGACTAAGGGACATCACCCTGACAGAAATGCGCCCTCACTGAGGCATTAGGAAGTCAGCAGCAGTTCTTATCTGTTGCTTTCTGGCAGAAGCTACAACTATTGAGGCATAGCATATCTGGACTCAGTCTGGCCTTTGGATTTTGTCTCAATGGTCTAAAGGGGGGATAGTAGGTCTTGGGCAGCTTCCACTCCTCCATACTCTTGCCTAGGTGTATGCATTGAAGGTCTTGGTGTAATGATCACAGGACTCTGTACAAGCAGATTCACCAGGTGTGTGATTAGACCTCTTATGCGTACGCCATGATCCAGATGATCCATGGTTGCCTACCTATTTATGGTCTTCAAGGCTCTACGTCTGGGCCTCCAAACTGACTTTGTCATAATAGCTAGGCACAGAAGCAACATTTGTCAAATGAATTGAAAAGAAAAATATAGCCAAGATTTCTAGGTCTTTTGAAATCCTAGATGGATGGACTTTGAGTACCTAGACTTAGAAAAGGGGGCTTTAGAATTCACTGCTGCTTACATATCAGAATAGGAATAAGCAATCGCCACATCCTTTATCAGATTTTAGTTCAGCATTTTTATATTATGATTTGGCATTATACTGAACTTACAGGTACTGCTAATTTAATATGCAGTATTAATCATAGAGTCCAAGTTGTGATACTTGGGAGGCAGTTCAATTTTAATTTTTTTTTGTTCCCATAAAATTATCTTGGGTTAGTAATGGTACCATAAATTGTTCTCTAGACTACTATTATTTGACAGGTTTCTACCTAAACTCTTATTTGACATTATCACTTCAAAATGCATTTAACCCTTTGAGAATATAAAGGTTAATAAGAGTTTTGTACAGGAAAGTAAAAATGTTAGGTGACACTTTAATTAGTGCTATAAATTAGGAAAAGGTATTTGAAAACAGATCTCTCCATCTATGGTTCTTCAGTTTCCATTTTTTAACGTAGCATCATGAGGAAAGTATGCTGGTTCAACTCCAGTAATGAGTTAATTGATGATTAGGCTGATGTCGCAGAGGGGTAGACTGGGTTCCCTGCTGCTTTCAGAGCTGTTGAGGAATATCCTGTGGCTTATTTCATACTGAGCCTCTAGCACACTGTTATTGTATCTGACCTCATTATTGAATTGGAGTGTTCAAATCTTTACACTCTCCCACTGTTCAAAAACAAAACTGTCTGAGGAAGGAGCCATTAAAATGCCATTAGAAACAGTAGGTGATAGGTGCTGAGACTTGTGACACTACTCTGACTGATGAGTGAGGAAGGTAACATTGTAGTTCCTTTATTTGTCTTTTCTGTTTGATTTGATTAGCAAACGCAAAAGTGTACAAAATAACTTATTTTTGAGATGGAATCATGGCTTTCTTTAGTCAAGGGTGGGGGGGGAGAGTTGAATAAAGTGATTTTTTTTTTTTTTGTGTGTATTATTCCTATAATACTTTGGAAATGGAACCAGTGAATCCATTCTCACGTATTGTGGGGATGTTGAAGACTGGTCCCAAATTTTCAAATTTCAGCCCTTTCTAATTGCCATCATGCTTCGTATAATAATGGCATATACTAACCAGTTCACTTTATAGAAAAAATGTACCAGCTATTATTCCCAGCTTTCTGTAGGCAGGGACCATTCTGCTGTAGGGCTTGGGGAAAATCTTGTTTGATCAGTTTGGATTACTGATGCTTCAGCATAATTGTCAAGTCTTCCTTCCTTCCTAGACCTATCTTTGTAGCTTGTCTGTGGTCCCTCCATGGCATTGTTTGAAGCTCTGATACAATGATACTCGTGGTTTGTCTGATTCTGAGTAAAGTCTTAACTGCTCATGGCAACAGAATCTATTACTTTAGCAGGTTTTATAACTTTAGGGTATATACTTAGCAGAGGAAAGTGTTTGAATGATGTGATGCTTCCACAGTAACTTGAAACACTATCTGTATCCTTGAGTGGGAAATGCTGTAGTACCAGACACTTTTTGAAGTCTTGCTTCTCTTTTTCATTGTGCAGTTCTAGTTCATCTCAGTTTAATTTAAAACTTAATATTAATAACATATTTTCTAATTCACTTCCACACTCCCCTTAATGGTATTATTCCTCAGTACATAAGTGATGTACGTGAACCATGATTTCTGTGGGGATAAGACTGGAGATCACATGCCCTTTGCCTGAGATCTGGGGATTCCAGCAGAGTCGGCAGGGGGAAGGAGAGATGACATGGCCTGAGAATCCAGGAAACTTGCAATATATAAAATAACAAGCTTTTCAGGGACAAAACTAATGCATCTGGAGAGTCTGAGGAAGCTCCAGGCTAAAAGGCAGTGTGAAAGTAAAGCCAGTGCTTTGTAAAATATCATCTTCTAAATTGTAAATGGATCCTTAGCGTGTGCGAGTGTGTCATAACATGCAGTTTTGTAGGTTCATTCCTTTTCCTTACACTCGTCTTTTTATTCCCAAAGGCAGTTTAGTCATTGCATAGATCCAAGGATTAAGACACCTCTACATTCTTTCCAGTTCTGCCACTTACCTGCTGTGTGATCCTGAGCAAGTCACTTAAACTTTTTATGTCTGTTTACCTTTTTTTAAAAAAGGAAAGCAAACACCACAGTTTTTAAAAGATACTAGTCTTATAGCTGCGAAGAAGTCCAGTATTTCTCAATCTTGTCTGAACGGAGTCTCCAGATCTCTTTGAGAATCACCCTTCAAAAATGGCTAGTCATTGCCTATAGGGTCACATTAAATCACTTCCCTCCTTTCACATGTGATCATATTGGGGTTTGAAATTTGGTCTCAAATGACAAGCTGCTAAAAAACTGGTTTCATACGGGCCCTGACTAATTTATTTAAGAAATCTAAAATAAAGTGTTCTCAGTTGAAATTAGCTTAGGAAATTTCAGTGTGGGAGAGAGAAGTAGGAATTCTTCCAATGCCCCTGGGAAGGAGCTGGAAATATGCCTGGAGGTTCTTGCCAACTTAAGAGTACAGTTTTATGTTTGGGTTTTAAAAAATAACAAAACCAAAAAAACTTCTCACTTAAAAATACCCCCACAACTTTATTGGTATAGATCAGGGGTGGGCAAAGTCTGGCCCTTGGGCTGGATTGGGCACATGGTGAACTCCATTTCCCAGCAGCCCCTGCCCATGTTGCTGCAGCCAGTTTCCGTGGTGACCCCAGGAGTGGCAGAGCCGTGACAGCATGGGGCCAGGGTTTCCATGGAGACTGGCGCCAGCAGCACTGGCAAGGCATGTAGCAGGGCAGGGCAGGGAGCTGCTCTGGGACTTGGACCTTACGGTGGTGACAGCATGGTCTGGAACTGGGGCAGAGCTGCAATCTGCTGCCCACACACCCCAGGCAGGGGCAAGCAGGCAGCAGATCACAGCTTTGTTGTGACTCCGAACTGTGGTGCCACTGCTGCAAGGTTCCAGCCCCAGCCACATCCCCTGCCAGCGCTGCTGGGGCTGGGCTCTGCAAAAATCCCAGCCCCATGCTGTCACAGTTGAGCTGCTCCTGGGGTCTCCTTGGAAACCGGTTACAGTAACATGGGCAGAGGCTGCTGAGAAATGGAGTATGGCCACCAGCCAGATCTGCCATTTTGCCCACCCCAATCTAGATAAATGGGGGACAACCTTTTTGGAGGTATGCCACAGATTAGCCCCACACCTTTCCCAAGTGCCACTCCAATCCCCCCTCTCTGCCTGACCTGCAGCTCCTTCTGCTCCATGCCATATGCTCCAGCTGACCTGCTACTCTGCTTTCTGCTCTGTTTTTTGCTGTGCTGTTTGGCTCCTCCCTCCTTTGCCACATGCCACATACAGAGGTGGCTCATGCCACTTGTGGTATGCATGCCACAGACTGGCCTTCCCATGGCCTAGATCATGCATCCTAGATAGTGCAAATGGAGGGGATCAATCCTCCCCTTCCGTTCTACAGAAATGGAGTCTCAGCTATTCAGAAGCATCATCTTTGCTGGATCCTGGGGAGAGACCTTGGAGAAATTGTTTCAGATGTGGATCAGAAACTAAACTTTGTACTTCAGACACACCTCTAGGGGCAGGCCTTTTCATTAGTGCAGATTCTGAATGCCAGCTCTGAATTGAGGATTTCTTGTGTGGCCATGACTAACATCTCTCTTTGTTTTTTTGTTTTTTTACATCTCCTAAAAAATAAAAAGTGTGCATCAATTTTCAGCTTGATATTTGACCCTTCAGGGTCTCATAGGTTCCCTCTTCACGTTAATTATGGCATAAATGGGTAGGGTGCTACATGTACACCCAATTTAAGGAACCATAAAATGAGAAATGAGCCATTAAAGTGTTCTATATATAATGCAGAACATCTTTATAGCTCGTGTGTGTGGTGCCTTAAAGTTAACATGTGGCCAGGGCTGAAAATCAGCTGATTGTTGGTTCTGGGGCTGAGCCATACTTAGGTCTGGATCTGCCCCACACCAACAATCTGCTAATTGTTAGCCCTAGCCCAGTGCTCAGTGGGAGAGCTGAAGGGCTTCCCCCACTGGGAACTTTAAACTCTGTGCCCAGAAGCCCAGCCAGAGCTGCCATACTTGGGTTTAGACAGTCGGCTGATTATTGGCCCTAATCCAGGCTGTCCTGAGTCTTGAACCTGGGCCTATCCAATAGTCAGCTGACTGTCTGGCCTGACAGCCCTTGGTGAACAAGATCTGGCACTGTCCAAGGTTGGGCCAACAATCAGCTGATTGCCAGCTCCAGTCTCTGGACAGCCCTAGGTCTCAAACCATACCTGGAGCTGTTTAGAGTCAATCATCAGCTGACTGCCAGCCCTGTGTGTGCAGCTGCCATGCTCAGCTTTCAGCTTGTCAGTGCAGGGGGAGCCTAGGATTATTTTCCCTGGCTTCCCCTACATTGGCAAGTAGTAATCGTGTGACTGAGATCTGATTCCCAATCCCAAAATCGCACCTCCTGTCATGTACTCAAAGCATGGCAGGAGGGGCAATTGTTGGGACTGGGGATCATATCCCATTATGCCATTAAATGAGTGTGTGTCAGGGACCATCGTCCATGGTGGGGGGGGGTTTATAACCATGTGCTCTAGAAACCTACCTTTTTAAAATGAAAAGTGGGATCATTATGTATTCACTTTTTCCCCCCCAAAAGCTGGAGTTCTCAGTAAACCACCAAATACAGAGGCATTGCCCACATACGATGGGGAGGCTGAACCAGATAATTGCATTTACTACTTGCATATAGCTCAGGATCCATGTGCATGTGTATGTGTGTACACTGCTGCACAAGCATGGCTCTGGCATTTTCTGAAAGCTAAGTTAAAGTCCATTGGAGGGCTTCCAGAGAGCATTTGGAGGGACACTACCCAATTCCTGTAAGCAAGATCCATCCTTCCTCTTCTCTTTCTAACATAAATAACCTCAAATAATAATGCTTTGCCCATATATTGTATATTGCTTCTAAGTGTCCTTATAATATTGGGTG
This sequence comes from Alligator sinensis, assembly GCF_000455745.1. Lineage (NCBI taxonomy): Eukaryota > Metazoa > Chordata > Crocodylia > Alligatoridae > Alligator > Alligator sinensis. Next base: position 231,252 of record NW_005842625.1, on the reverse strand, counting down.
AATAATACAATAAAGGTGTGACAACCAGGACCCCGGTAATAAACGTCTCTATTTCTTGGCTTCAGTCGCATGATAATAGGAAAGCAGAGTTGGAAGGGGCCTCATGAGGTTATTTAGTGCAACCCTCACCCCCACCCCAGCTGCTCAAGACAGAATCATCCCTGATTAGACCATTTCAGCCAAATGATGTTGATATTGTTAGAAACTCTCTGTCATGTAAGAGCTGGATCAATACCAGTTTACTTTTTACAATTACTTCTGATTTCTTTTTTCTTGATTTTTACAAAGGAAGACATTGTGGGGCAGAGGTTGAGGATAAAATGTTCAGAGTAGACCCTAAACTAATATTTAAGCTTCTAAATTTAACACCTGCGTTTTTACTAATTCCTGTGGGAGCCGTGGGTCCTCGGAATCTCTAGAATCACGCCACTTGTTTAAGTGGCCAAATATGACATGCTCGGCTGAAACGCCAAGTTGATGGCAGAGTAGAGTTCTCCTGACTCTCCGTTCCACTAATTGGCCTAGCAGTTTGGTTGACCTTTTCAAATAGGCACTTGCAACAATTTACGAGCCAAATTATTATAAAGCAGCTAAGCAAATTTTGTAACGCCCTTCTAGGCTTTTAATGATAACTAAACATTTTGAATAATAGCAACTTGCTAGCCAGTAAACCATTTTTTTTTTTATTATGGTGACATTATTTTAAAATTGAGTCTAGTGGCCAAATATGATGTATATTCTCTTACCCCCTCTCCCCATCCCTCTCTTTTTTTATTTTCATCATTTATTGTCCTAGCACAATTAAGCAGTGTGTTGCCATGGAGTTTAATCCACATCTCTCTAGGTTGGTAAAATCATTTGAGACAATAGTTCAGTGTGGCAAACCACAGGGTGAATACTAATGCAGATATGATTGATATTTCAAATCAAGTGATTAAACTCCCAGCACAAGAACTAGAAAGAAAACATTTAAATACTGCATGACATGGCAGCCTTTAGTAAATTGTAAATCAAATCAATGGAAACATGTTCACAAAAAGTTAGACGCGTTTTTGTTTTTGAGTAATTAGAAAATGTTAAACAGAAGGGGAAGTTAATTTTAGTATATGATCTCTACTAACTGTGGGACTGAATGCAGCTGTGCAATTTTCATAAATATTCACTTTATCCATATTGCAACATTCATATGAATATTAGATAAGTTGTCTTGCTTCTAGATGCTACTGTTTTCTCAAGATCTATCTGTACTTTGTGCCACAACTTTGTTCTAACCAGAATGTGGAGTAGGCAAGACTTCTTGGCCTGTTTTGACATGACTCTGAGTTATAGAAGGCTAGGTTCCCGTCACATGGCAGATGTCAGTCACTGGAGCCAGTGGATACTGTATTTGAATGGGCTTTGTTACTATAGGATTGGGACACCTCCCAAACATTGAAATAATTCTTACAAAGGTGATGTGAGAGAGTGAGCTGAGGCATAAAGTGTTCCCTGTGTGTTTAGCCAGTGTTCCCTGGCTAAAATGTTTGGTTGGCTTTGCTGGTCATTCGTGTTACAGGAAAATAGATTTTTAAACATACAGGCTAGGGTGTAAGAAGAAATGCAGTTTGAGGACCAAGCAATTATGCAGTGCATGGAAGTGAAATAATCATGTCAGGTACAATCCAGAAGGCTGAGCCTGGTGGTGTCAACTTTTAATCAGACCTCTCCTGTGACACAAAATAAATGATAATTACAAGCACTGCAGTAGCTTGCTGCTGTCACGACTGAAATGAGATCGTGCTGCATTTATTTTTTTAATTACACACACACACACACACACACACACACACACACACACACAGAGCCTGGATTAAAATAGCATGAAGACTGGGATGCAATACTGTTCTTCAATTGGTTTCCCTGGACCATGAACTCAAACCAGTTACCTTAAGACCAGACTTGCTGAATGAGTCCTATCTTTTCTGAAAAGTTAGGCAGGACTACACAGATACTATTATTAGGTGCTTTTTTTTTTTATATGTTTGGTATGTCTAGAAATAGTAAGGTATATTGCAGTCTCTTTTGAAGTTGGTCAAAGCTGAAATAAAAAGCATTGTATTTATTCCCAGAGCGAAGTAGGGCTGAAAGGGGCCTTCAGAGGTCATCTAGTCCAACCCCCTACCTGAGGCAGGATCATCCCTATCCAAACCATAATCTAAACTCTACATAAAATTACTGTCAACCCTGACACAACACAGACCTAACACTAACCTGATGAAATGTGTTGTGACAGTTATACCTTAGTTTCCCACCTCTGTGGATTCAAGTTTAGTTTTAAGGGCCCAGTGACTTCAGCAAAAAATATAGAAGTAGGAGGGTCAATCCCTGAACTTCTCTTATCATGGAAATACTTGTAGAGAGACTTTGGGGGAGGATGCTGCAATTGAGAAGATGGATGCATGGACTTCCTACCTGCCCTTCCTTGCTGCATGGACATCCTCACTGCCCTCGCTCCCAAATTATCTTGTTGCTTGAGTGGTAAGTTCTCTCTATGGGTTTTCTGCTTTCACCAAAAAGTACATGAACTACAATTCTGCTTCAAAAATTCATGGGATAAAATCCTGGCCGCCTTGAGTTTTGTTTGTTAACTTTGTAGCCAGGATTTTGCATTTTGGTGCCATCTCTTCATTTGCTGATCTCTCAAGGCCTGTATATGAGAAAATTGCAGGATGAAGGAGGGCAGCAGCTGCAGAGACCCCCATTCCTGACCCATCCTCACAAGACAGGAAAGAGCCATGCTCAGAGTTTTCTCCCTGCCAGCAAATCTCTGGTTATCTCCATGGCAGTCCTATTGGACCAGTAGTCTATCTTCACTACAATTCAGGCTCCCCGTCCCCAGAAAGCAATTGGGATCCACTTCGGTGCCCTATGGAGTCTAGATCATGCTGTGGAAGCAGCAGCCAGGGTCTTTTTTTAAAGGCCCTGAAGTAGGTAAGAATATTCTGTCTCCTCCTCCCTCACTCTTAGCACTGGTTCCCTTCCTCTCCATGCTCAGTGGCACATCACCTCCCCTCTCTTCCTATTCCCCTTCTCTATTTCTGTCTCTGAGTACAGTAATGGAATATCCTTCCTTCCCCCCACACTTTCTGCTGCTGTCCCCAGCTGACCAGGAAATGGGGGGTCTCAGAGCTGCTCCTGCCCCGCTCCAGCTGGAGATGGTTGTCACAGGAAGCAGGTTCCCTCCCCACCAGCCCAGGAGCAGGTCCAGGGAGGGGGAACCTGCTCACCACTGCCACTGTCCCCAGCTGCTCCACAGCCCCAGCTGGAGCAGAGTAAGAGTGGCCAGGACAACAGCAACTGCAGGGAGTCTACCCATCTTGCACCCAGAGGCATAAGTAGAGAGGGTGAGGAGGGAAGGGGAGGTGCAAAGAAGAAAAGGGAGAGAGTGCTGAGAGTGTGGGGGTGGGGAAGATTCTAACTCAGGGGCAGGCAATTATTTCAGGCCAAGGTCTGCTTACTGAGTTTTGGCAAGTCATTGAAGGCTGCATGACAGGCAGCCAGGGACAGATAAATAATAATTTTCTAAATTTTTTAGGGGCTCCGTGACCCAGATAGAATGGCCTGGTGGGCCACATCCAGCCCGAGAGCTGCATTTTGCCCAGCCCTGTTCTAACCTGATGTGGAGACTTAAAAAGTCCCTGGCTACTGCTGCTCTGTATGGTTTGCCTTCCCTGATAGAAACTTTTTCCTCTTGCACATTTTTAAGCACTCCTCCATGTCCTTTAAACTTATCATATTTATCCCGCACTTTCTCTACTCTATTTTTTTTAAGTGTGCCATTCCATCCACCTTTCTATGTCTTTTGCCTCTAATAAATCCATATACATTCGTATTATAACAATATTTTCCCTCGACTTTTCCCCTGCTGTGAATTTTTTTTTTTAAATTCTTTCCTCTCATTTTCCTCTGCATATCTCTCCTACAAATTTTCATATCAGTAAGTGAATTCCTGTGTCTTTCAGTTTTGGAACTGATCAAGCTGGTTAGGTGCTCTGCCTGTATCTCCAATACCCCAAACAATACCTTTTCCAAAAAATCATATCTGTTCATCATTGTTACCAGTTCTGTCCCATTGCCAACTAATATTGCCTTTATCCGCAGTCTCTGATCATCTCTGCCATCGCTCATTTCATTTTCTGTGTCTTCCTGCCATGCCACTTCCAGTGGGCAAGCATGTTGTTGTACCTCTGCCATTCTCTGCTTCTTGCCCAACATCCCTTTTCCTGATGCCTTCACTCCTGTCTTCCCTCTGACATCATCACTCCTGCCATTGTCACTGCTGTGGTTATCACTACTTCAGCTGTCACTCCTGCCTTCCCTTTCACTAACTTCTGCTCCTGCTTCTCCACCTTTTATCCAATTTCCATCTGTCCCTGGCCCTTCTTTCCCACTCTTCATTTCTCTTTCCACTTCATGGTTACTTGCCACCACTGCCATTGTTTTGAGCTTTGGATCTCCCTTCTCCACTTCTTACACCCTGGCATTCTGTTAATCCCTTTCTCTGCCTTGATCAGGTTTTCTGTGCTGATTTTTTTTTTTTTTTTAATCTTTAAAACATTTTATTAGAAAAACAGACCATAACAAAAGGCTCAAAACAACCTCCAACAGAGGCCTCACAAAAAAATAATACAACATTCCAAATAACATAATAAAAAATATCAAAATTGATATCCTATCATAAGAATAGCATAACACATCTAAATGAAAATATAGTGTTCATCGTGTTCAGTCCCCTTTACTGCCAACTCTTTTTCAAGTCATGGTAAACAACTACATTAACTATGTTTCTACTTTCTCTTCACTCCCACAGCTGAGCAGTGCCTCCCCCCCATTTCCAACGATTCCTGTTTCTTCATGAACTTTAACTGTCTGGCAAACATGACCAAACTTCTATGTAGCTGAGAGGCTCTGTCGCCCCTCTCTCAACCTGTTGCATGTGATTAGTGTGGCCCCACCCACTATGGGATGGAAACCAATCGGGCAGCCCTGTGCCTCATCTGCATATAAATTTTTGGAGGGCTCCAGGACTTGTGAAAAGAACACCCTGTTTCAGTTATGATTGGGGGTATAACAGAGAGACTAATGATCTCATTACTTTAAGGGAAAATCTTGCAACGGATAAGAGTCCAAGCAGCCAAATAGAGGGTAGCTGTACAGAAGTAGGCACCAGGGAAGCCCTGTTACCTGGGCAGAGGGCTGGTCTCTAAGGAAGAGGAGAACATCTGCTGCTAGGCAAGGGAACACTGCCCGGAGTGAGCTGGCTGTAGAAAGGTAGGCAATTAGAAGCCATAGGAGAGCTTAGTGCAGGTGTGGCCCTGCTGCAGCAAGGCAATAGAGCAGAGCCTAACCCGGCAACAAGGAAACCGCTGCAGCTGTACTTGTTGGCTCCCATAGCAACTAGCTGGCAGGTCCTGATGAATCAGCCCTGCAGGGGGCAGAGAGAGCTGCATGACCTGAAGGGGCAGGACTTAGGAGGTATAAAAAGCTCAGGGCTTAAGACCAGGAGGCAGTCTGTCTCTGTAGGCTGACAGGGAGACAGCCCCTTTGTGGTGGCTGTGCCTGGGAAGCTGCCTGAGGAATCCCAACTGATACACTGCCAATGAAAGAGGCCTTGCGCTATACTAAGGGCGCATCTACACAAGACACTTTACTGTGCAGTAGAGCAAATTACTGCATAGTGAGCATCGCTATTTACACATGCAATCTCTTACTACTACTCAGTAATTTGCTCTACTTGGCAGTTAATTTGCTACCAGCAAATGCAAGGAGCAAATTAACTGCTGAGTAATTGCTGTTCAGTAAGGCATGTGTAGACAGATGACTGGGAGCAAATTTGCTTGTGGTCAGCTGGGCAGTAGGGAGCAGGAGACTGCCCCTTGTCTCTGGGAGCTCCCTGCTGCCAAGGCAGGCTCCAGCACTGAAGCCCGGATAGGGACAATGTCCCCCTGCCCTGACAGCAGGGACCTCCCAGCCCCCACTCCACAGTCATGGAGCGGGGGCTGGGAGCTCCCTGAGTGGAGAGTTTCCCGCCCAGCCTCGAACTGCCTGGCACCTGCTCCTGACTGAGACAGTTCCCAGCCTGCTCTGGGCTGCACAGGGAAGTCTACACATGCAGCCTGGAGTTAGCTGGGGGCTGTCCTGTCTGGGGCAGTCCCCAGTCAGCTACACATTGCACGTGCAGACTTCTCTGTGCAGCCCGGGGCTGGCTGGGAACTGTCCCAGTCAGGGGCAGGTCCAAGGCCTGCAGCTTTTTTCCCAGCCCCATGCCCCAATCTGGTGATTGAGGCATGGGGCTTGGAAAGAGCTGCAGGGGAGGGACAGGTCCAAGACTCCTGCCCCAATCTGCTGGTGGGGCAGCTAGCAGCTCTTTCCAAGCCCCTTGCCCCCAGTTGGGGAGCTGGGGCTGGGAGTGCCTGGCTGCCAGGGCAGAGGGATATTGTCCCCACCTGGGCTGCACTACCAGAGCCTGCTCCATCAGCATGCAGCTCCAGGGGGCAGGGAGCAATCTCCCAGCCACTGCCAGGAGCCCAGAGCTTCCCCTGGCTGCTGCAGGGGTTGGTGCAGGGCTGGAGGGGGTGAAAGTAGATTGCTGTCAGGAGCAGCAAATCTGCTTCCAAATGGGCACGTGTGTAGATTACTCTGGAGTAGATCCATCCAGCAGCATTTGCACATGTAGATGTACCCTAAAACTGTGAGACTGCTAGAGACCTTAATCCAGGGGGGTTACTAATAGGAACTGTGAGTTAGCTGTGAACTGGACTTTCTTATGCAGCCAGAGGGCTTGATTTTTGGTTATAGCTGGAGGGCTGAACTTTTCTGTTGTGATTTGGACTGGAGGTTTGGGATTGGGACTAAAGGGGAGGTCAGGAGGTCACAGGGGTGTCCAAGGGGCAGGCAACAGTTGTGGGGGAGTCCTGCCAGGGGCTAGGCCCCAAACCCCAGACCAGGCTTTTTCTTAAAGAAGACAAGATGGGGGGTGGGGAGAAGGACTTGAGCACACTGATTGAGAAGGGTGGAATGAGGCCCCGGGGGCCCATACCCTAAGAGGGGGGAGATCATAGCCTGAGAGAGGGGCCAGAGACCCCCCCCAGTCCCAGATGGGTGAGGAACCTAACTCAAGAAGGCTGAGAACCAGAGGAGCATAACCCAGGAGGGGCTAGAAACAGGTCTGGGACCCATAGTCCCAAGTGTGGTGAGGATCAATAGGGCCAGGGAGTCCATAACCCAGGATAGGCAGAAAGCAGTTAAGAATGTAGGCACCTGAATGCCAGGAGGGAGGGAGGGGAGCTAATTAGCATGTGGCTCCTTTGTAGGGAGGAATCTAGAGTACATGCATGCTTCATAGAGTACGTGGCTGCACTGCCCAGCTCCTGTGGCCAGGCAGAGGCAGTGCAGGGTTTTCTCTGCCTTTGCAAAGGTTCCTGGGGGGGCACCATTCTGCTCACCACTCCACTTGCTCCCTTGCCTTCTGGGTGCACTGCTTGGTGTACTGCTTTCCTGCCCAGCTTCTGTGGCAGGGAGCGCAGTGCAGCGCTTCCCTTGCAGTGACATAGGCTCCCAGCAGGGGGAATCCTAGTGCCCCCTCAGATTTGGTGCCTGAAGTGGGTGCCTGCCTTATCCTGCCCCAATTACACTACTGTGGGTGCATCTACATGAGACATTTACTGCCCAGTAGACTAATTTGCTGTGCAGTAAATGTCTCAGCGTCTCCATGTGTGTCCCTCTTAGGCGGGAGTAAACTGATTTACTCTGCAGGAGGATAGTACTTGTAAATATAGTACTTGTACACCTGTTTAGGCCCCATCTGAGCCATAGTTTTACCTGGGTAGAGAAACCTTATGAGCACATGGACTGTCTCTACCTGCCCCCTGTTTCCAGTCCAGTAGCCCAGTGATCTTGCTTTGCTGTTTGGATCTTGCCAGCAGGCAACTCCAGAGACAGATTGTACCTGCCAGTCTCTCATTCTCTGCCTTGTTTTCACATACGCAATTATCTGCTCTTCCCTGCTTCTATCTGGAACTGTTCTTGGTTCTGGCCTCCAGGAAGGAGAATCTGTCTGAAATTAACCAGCTTGCCTCTCCATTCTGGGCATGAGTAGCTCTTCTTGGTCCCACCGTTCTAGATTCCCCAGGGAAGTGCAGCAAACAGTGAAGGATCTTGCCTTTGAAGGAGCAGAGACTGAGTGCTAATGCCTGTACAGCCTCAGGTATCCAGGTTGTAGCCATATTGGTCTAGAGGAAAAGGCAATCAGGACTCATAGTAGAGACGATATCTTTTATTAGACCAACAAGATTTTTGCAAAAAACAAACAAACAAACAAACAAACAAACA
>NW_005842625.1:195118-222837 GCF_000455745.1 Alligator sinensis | reverse complement strand
TGACTGCCCAGAGGAGTTTTCCATCTATGACTCCTCTGTGAAATCCTATGAAATATGAACTTTCATTTCTACTCAGGAGAACTTTTACAATCTTTTCTCCAATGCCTGATGAAGGGCGTTTGTGCCCGAAAGCTTGCAAGTAAAGAATGTTTGTTTGTTTGTTTGTTTGTTTGTTTTTTGCAAAAATCTTGTTGGTCTAATAAAAGATATCGTCTCTACTACGAGTCCTGATTGCCTTGTACAGCATCAGGCATTTAAGGGCCATTCTTAACTCCCCAAGGGTCTGCAGATTCCTCTGAGGGATATTACAGACAGCAGCCTTACTCAGAGCAGAGGAGGTCTCAGCAGTGTTTTTCTTCTCCCCTCCTGAGGAAGTATTCCTTTGTCACAGTTCACTATATCTGGCATTTCTGGGTGCCTGGGGCAATATCTTTGGTGCCACTAGGAAATATATTTCACCCTTCTGAAATTCTGTCACCCTTCCTCTTCCCTTCCTAGGATTCTTTTGTCCACTTACTAGAAGTATGAGCCATGGTCATAATAGATCAGTGGGTTCTAAATACCATTGCAGCCGCATATACCATCCAGTTCAGTTCATTGCCCTCTCCCAGTCCCCCTTTCTGTCCTTCTTCAGAGAAGCTTCTTACAAAGATACTTCAAATCTTTCCTGCTATCTTTGGGGAAAATAAAGGAAGTTCTTCTGCATCTCAAGAGAAACTAGTAATTGTCTGGCTCTCAAAAGAAAAGGATGCATCTCAAACATAATTACACTGAACTCCTTTATTTACTGTCTCAAGTTCAAAATGGTGACATGTCAATGTTGACATATTGTCATTGATCCCCCCCCGGAAGTATCTCTGATTTGTGATGGGTTAGGACTGTTATCAGCACAAGATCCTTCTGTTCTGTCCTTGGACTCTTAGTAAGAGTCCCATTAATAACAATCCTCAACCCAGAGATCACACAAAGCACTTAAGTGTACATGAAAAAACAGGTTGTTTTCTTTATAACTAACTTAAAAAGAAGGTACAACACTGTTTATACACAAATTATTATAAAATGAATTAGTAACATATGTTGACTGAAGACCTAAAGGTATAAATTATGACAAATTTAAGCTAAAACATAACACTACTGAATAAAACATATGGAGGGGGAGACTATTCTGCTCATTTAATTAATGGATAATATAGTAATGCTGAAACCAATAAGCTGTGGAAGAAGTGAAGACAGTACATTATAATAAGGCTTTCTTCTCATTGATAACTGGAAAACTTTATGCTGTGAAATATGGATGTATGTATTATCAGCGCAAACTTAACTGGAAAGTAGTGAGTCTTCATCTGTGCTGCAGTGTATTCTCTGGGTAGTTGTGCTGAGGTACAATTTCAAAGCCAATCTTTTTTTTTTCCCCTAGCTGATTTCCTTTGAGCAAGCATGCTGCATAGACACTTCATGCTACACATGCTGCATAGACACTTCATGACTAATCTCTCATATGAATCTGAGTCCTTTGTGCACAATTTAATTAATTTTATATTGCTGTCAATAGACCTGTGAGTGAGCATGCACACACACATTTAAAACACTAGATTCCACCAGCATTAAAAATGTCCATCTACAGAAAATTAACAATTGGTTGGAAAATGATGACTGGTCAGGTTTTGTGGCAACCTTTAAAAAGTTCTGGCAAGTGAACTTAAGATTCTTTGGGACTTCCCACACAATTGTTCTGTTGTTCATGGTACCCTAATACCTATCTAACTCTAGAATGTACATAGTTTCCTAAATTGTCTCCCCACAATCCCTCCAAATTTAAAGTGATAAAATCTTCCCCTGCCCACTTTATCATTTGAAAGAGATATTACCAGAGAAGAATGGAGCCCAGAAATTAGGCCTGTGCGAAGCGGCTAGTATTCGCTTTGGAGTCGGATTTGGGGGACAGTGATTTGATTCGGTGATTTCAAATCACTGCCTCAAATCAATTCAGTTGAATCTGAATCTCCAAATCAGCCGGGCCCATCCCCTGCCCACTCTCCTAGCCTGGCAATGGCTGCCCCGCACACCCCAGCACCCCACACTTGGAAGAAAAAAAAAAGCCCACACTCCCTGGGTGCTGCTGGGCATGGGGCAATCCCCCCCAGTGCTGTCCCAGCCCCCGCCATGGCTGCCCCACCTCCCGCAGCCCCTGCCCTTTTAAGAAGGAAAAAAACTGAGAAAACCCCTGGACTCACCGCTTCTGCCAAAGGGGGGGCGATCCCTGCTGCCATGTGGGGGGCTCTGAATGAGCCCCTCAAAGCTCTGAGGCCACTGCAGGAGTGGTGAGTCCCAGGGCTTTTTTCCATTGTTTTTTTTTTCTTAAAGGGCCAGAGCTGGGGCTGGCAGAGCAGCCATGGGGGGCTGGGAAAGCAGTGAGGCTCATGGGGTCCCCCCCATGGTCTCCTCCCCCTGCTTTGACTCCCCCTCCCCTGCCCCTAGTTTTTACCACCTCCTAGTCCAGGTGCAGCTCCCTGCTGCAGCCACCGAGGACTGTCCAAATCATTGAAGCTCTCTGAATCTTTTCCAGAAATTCGGAGTGCTTCAAATCCATTCGGACCTTTTAATTGGTCCCCGATTTGATTCGGATTCAGAGATTTGGCCACAGAATCAGGCCGAATTTCCTCTGAATCGAGTCCCCACCCAAAGCTTTGCACAGCCCTACCAGAAATGTATCTGTCTCTGTAAACTGCTTTGAGATCCTTCTAGAAGGAAACTGCTATAAAAGTGTGGGTTGATAATAGTATGATGAATCTGTATCTCTGAGCACAGAGGCTTTTTATTAGCATGTTAGTTGGAGAATATTTGCTGGTATGTTCAGGCTGCAACAAGGAGAACTTCTCTGAAGATTAAACTATTTACAGTAGAGTCGAGTCAATGGCAGTGTGCTTTTCCACAGAAGAGGAGAGCTATTCTGAGGTGAATAAAGAAAAAAATAAAAGCATGTCATCCTGTTTCTTTTGAGCAATTATGGGATCCCTCATTTTTTTTCTGTGAGAGCTTCTGATTGTATGAACATGATTCTGGGGAATGAATTGAGAAAACCTGAAATGCAGTACTTTTTTCTTATACCTATAATATTTTCCATTAGGAGATTTCCCTAAGGATAAGGCACACTTTTAAAAAAATTATGAGAATAAGTATCAGTTTAAAGTATTGTCTGTTTTTTCTCGTTATACCATAACAGTGTTTTTCCCTCTTTAGTGAAGGCAATACCCTCATGTGGCTTCACAATTCTCACACTTAAATCTCTCAACAGGTGGCACTGCAGGAAATCATCTAATGGCTGATATCTTTCCTGCACTTTTATAGATCCCATTCTTTCCATTTTTTGAAGACATGCAGTGAGTCATTGGGAAGAAGTAATTACATGGTGGTAGATTATTTTGTAGAGAGCTTCCTGACAAGGGACAACACCATGTTTAGGAAATGGTATATTGGAACAGACAGCAGTCCATCTGGTTTTTGGTGTTTTTTCTCTGAGAGAGCCAGTACCAGTTGCATCAAATGAAGGTGAGAACACTGTTCCTAATGCATACAAGTGTGGAATACCATATCACAGAGAGGCAATATTACTGTAGTGCAAACCATGCAAAGGGCTACAAGCTGTTCAGGGCCCCTGTAACATAAGTTGTTTTATATTGTTGTGTAACAGGGCAGTCTGGCCCTGTAAGCGTGATAGCCAGCCCTGGGGTAGGAGCCCACCTATGAATGGTTATCTGGCAGCTAAAAGTACAAGCAGGGACAAAGAAAGGAACTTGAATTGGGCTTTAGACCAGAGCTAAAGGGCCCTCTTTTGACATCTGGAAAAAGGCTTTAGCTTTTCCTCATCTGTTTGGACCAAGGGTTATTGTTTTGTGTTACTAGGACTGACTGCAGGGCTTCCAAGGGAGCAAAGCCAGAAAGTGAGGCTGCTTATGGACTATTGTTTGGACTGTCTGAAGGACTCCTAAGGGGAGACCCCAGCTCAGTTTCAGATTGTCTAGTAAAGAGCAGAGGTCTGAAACTGACCCTTTATGTTGGCTCCTTAAAGTTACTTTCAGATGGTATCATCAAATTTATTCCTAGCACTGTAAGATTAACATTGCTTCTTTAAATATGAAATAAAATTGGAATAATTCTTATTTGATGTGAACTCAAACTTCAAAGTTTGGAATCAAAGTTTTCAAAGCAATTGGGGTTGTCTTAAATCTGTGGTGCAGACTTGTTCCTATCACTAATTGTTAATCTAGAAATGATTGTGTGGGGGTTTTTTGTGGTTTCTGGGGGCTTTCTTGGGGGTGGTTTTTTTTTTTTTTGTGCGCCAAAGCATGGAGTAGGCAGACCAGGTTAAATGTGGGTAAATGTGATATGTTTTATTCAACAAGCTAAATAGTTGGAAAAAGTGTTCTTTGCAAGCTTTCAGGCACAAACACCCTTCTTCAGGCATAGGGGGAAGAAGAGTATTTGTGCCTGAAAGATTGCAAAGAACAATTTTCCCAACTACTTAGTTAGTCTAATAAAAGCAGCCACATTTACCCAAAGAACCTTGTCTGCCTATGTCCTTAGACCAACACAGCTACAACCAATACCCCCAAAGCATGGAATAAATGCTTCTTAGGGGATAGCTGATTCTCTTAAGACAAGATCTCCAGAAGTCTAAAAAGCCTTGGGAAAATTTAGGCCACAGCGGACATGCTCAGAGAATTAGCGTGATATTAATGTAGTTATTTTGTGCTTACATTGTACCATCTGCTGCACAGTATCTTCTCTAATAATTTATTTGTTGCAGTTCTCATTTTATTTCTTTTTTCCTGGCTTGCCAAATATTTCATGGTCAAGGGAAACCAAACTATTTTTTATTTCGAGTATTAGCAATATTTTTTAACGTAGTCCACTGGAGTCTGGTCCATAAAATGTAACCTATCTTAATCCTAGGATCTCTGGAAAAGGCAGCTATTTATATTAGTCATGTGGCAGCCCAGATATACAACCGTAACACATTTTATAGAAAAAGTATTGGCACAATGTGTGTCTTTGCAGAGATTTATTCTGGCAATTTAAAAACAAAAAAAACTAGACTAAAAATAGGATAAATAGAGATTAAGTAAAGAAGAATCATAGAAGTAGGGTCGGAAGGGACCTTGTAGATCTTCAAGTCCGACCCCCTGCCTGGGCAGAAGGAAAACTGGGCTCAAATGACTCCAGCCAGGTAGACATCAAGCCTCTCCTTAAAGACCCCCAGGGTAGGAGCCAGCACTATTTCCCTTGGAAGTTGGTTCCAGATCCTAGCCGCCCTGACTGTGAAGTAGTTCTTACGGATGTCTAATCTAAACCTACTCTCCAACAACTTGTGGCCGTTATTCCTTGTTATCCCGGGGGGCGCTAGGGGAAACAAGGTCTCCCCCAAACCCTTCTGGTCCCCCCTAGTGAGTTTATAGATGGTCACCAGGTCCCCCCTCAGCCTTCTCTTGTGAAGGCTGAACAGGTTCAGGTCCCATAGACTCTCATTGTAGAGTTGCGTCCCCCAGATCATGCGGGTGGCCCGCCTCTGGACCCTATCAATGTTGTCCACATCCCTCTTGAAGTGGGGTGCCCGGAACTGGACATAGTACTCCAGCTGTGGCCTGACCAGTGTCACATAGAGGGGGAGGATCACCTCCTTGGCCTTACTTGAGATGCACCTGTGGATGCACGATAAGGTTCGGTTAGCCCTGTCGACCGTGACCTCGCACTGTCGGCCCATGTTCATCTTGGAGTCAATAATGACTCCAAGATCCCTTTCTGCCTCCGTGCTCTCAAAAAGGGAGTTTCCCATCTTATAAGTGTGCTGCTGGTTACTACTGCCCAAGTGCAGCACCCTGCACTTGTCAGTATTGAAACGCATCCTGTTTTTGTTAGCCTACCCCTGCAACCTGTCCAGGCCTTGCGGCAGTCTTTCCCTCCCTACTAGCGTGCCCACCTCACCCCAAATTTTGGTATCATCAGCAAATTTAAACAGGTTGCTTTTCACCCCGTCGTCCAAATCACTGATAAAGAAATTGAACAGTGCGGGCCCAAGGACCGAGCCCTGGGGGACTCTGCTGCCCACTTCCCCAAGAGCAAGGATATTCTTTTGGATGAGAACAAAGACTTTTTTGATGCCATTTCCATGTGATTGTGTATATTGTGGGAATAGACTGCTATTTGACTTACAGAGGGAGATTTATGCAGATTTAGTAAGTCCTATTGAACAAGGTACTGGGTAATGTGGGGCCACTGCAGGATACGCTAGGCAATCGGGTGGTTGCACCAGAGGAGAAAGCAGACCTTTTTAACAATTTCTTTGCCTCCATTTTTTTGTGCAGGGACCGGGACTCCCCCACTGAGATTCGGGACGGACTCAGGAAAGACTCTGCCAGGCCTAGGGTCAGGGAGAACTGAGTTAGAGAAGTTCTGGAGGGGCTGGACGTGTTCAAATCAGTAGGTCCAGATGCTCTCCATCCCAGGATGTTGAGGGAATTGGCAGGGGTTATCACGGGGGCCCTGGCACGGCTTTACGAGCATTTGTGGTGCTCTGGCCAGGTGCCGGATGACTGGAAGAGGGCCAATATGGTCCCCATCTTCAAAAAAGGAAAGAGGGAGGACCTGGGCAACTATAGGGCCTGTTAGTCTTACTTTGATCCTGGGGAAGCTCTTTGAGAAGATTATCAAGGAGCACATCTGTGATGGGCCAGCAGCAGGGATGATGCTCAAGGGCAACCAGCATGGTTTCATTGGGGCGGGTCCTGTCAGACCAACCTGATTGCCTTCTATGATCAGATCACAAAATCATTGGACGCAGGTGTCGTGGTGAATGTAGTCTTTCTGGACTTCAGGAAGGCCTATGACACTGTCTCCCACCCCATTCTCATTAAAAAGCTAGGCGACTGTGGCATTGATGCCTACACAGTCAGATAGATAGCAAATTGGCTGAGGGGCCGCACTCAGGGAGTGGTGGTGGACGGGTCATATTTGACCTGGAGGGATGTGAGCAGTGGAGTCCCCCAGGGCTCGGTCCTTGGGCCCACACTGTTCAATTTCTTTATTAGCGACTTGGATGAGGGGGTGAAAAGCACCCTGTTTAAATTCGTGGATGACACCAAGATTTGGGGTGAGGTGGGCGCACTAGAAGGGAGGGACAGGATAGAGCGGAACCTGGACAGGCTACAGGGGTGGGCAAATGAGAATAGGAAGGGGTTCAATACTGACAAGTGCAGGGTGCTGCACTTGGGCAGTAAGAACCAGCAGCATACCTATAGGCTGGGGAACTCCCTTCTCGAAAGCAGAGAGGCAGAAAGAGATCTTGGAGTTATTATTGATTCCAAGATGAACATGGGGCGCCAATGCAAGGACACGGTCAGTAGGGCTAACCACACCTTGTCATGTATCCACAGATGCATCACAAGCAGATCCAAGGAGGTGATCCTCCCTCTCTATACGACACTGGTGAGGCCGCAGTTGGAATACTGCGTCCAGTTCTAGGCGCCGCACTTCAGGAGGGTTGTGGACAGCATTGAGAAGGTCCAAAGGAGAGTCACTCGCATGATCTGGGGACAGCAGGGCAGACACTACGAGGAGAGGCTACAGGACCTGAACCTGTTCAGCCTTCACAAGAGAAGGCTGAGAGGGGACCTGGTGGCTATCTATAAACTTACTAGCGGGGGGGAATGGGAGAGACCTTGTTCCCCCAGCGCCTCCCGGAGTAACAAGGAATAACGGCCATAAGTTGTTAGAGAGTAGGTTCAGGCTGGACACTAGAAGGCACTACATCACAGCCAGGGCGGCTAGGATCTGGAACCAACTTCCAAGGGAAGTGGTGCTGGCTCCTACCCTGGGGGTCTTTAAGAGGAGGCTTGACAATTACCTAGCTGAGGTCATTTGAGCCCAGTTTTCTCTCCTGCCCAGGGCAGGGGGTTGGACTAGAAGATCTGCAAGGTCCCTTCTGACCCTACATTTATGAGTCTACTGATTTGGTATGGCTGTCCATAGTGCATTTCTATTGCCTGAGCTAGTTTGGGTGTCAGAAGCAGTCTAGCCATGGTGGCACGGAGTTCTATATAGGCTAATGTATCCTCCTGAGAAGAAAAGGGAAAGATGTGCGGCTTCACGATGAGGAACATCAAAATTCCAAGTGCTCTAAAACTTTTAAAGACCTTATTGTGTCTCATATTCAGGCACTAACATAATGCAAGAGGATAAGGTACAAATAAATTAACTAGCAGATTTTCAGATCAGAAAGGAATGTTCTTATCATTGAAATTTTTTTTCATTTTCTGGGGCAAAATTTTCCGAAGTATCCCGAGGTACTGAAACAGTCCGTTCTGTCATATAATAAAGCCTAAGGGAGACCAGGGTTGATATGTAATAGTGTTATGCATAGTGTTGTGCAATAGTGTTAGGAGCACTGTAACCCCAGGACAATGAGGGGAGACGGTAATATACAGAGCTGTAACAGTACAGCCACCACCTGAAGGTTAGGTCCCAATTGTTGCCATGCTGTATGATTGTTTTTCTCTTTTTTTGGTGATTTTTGCAATTGTGTGGCTGTGGTGGCAGCCTTTTTCTCCACCCTGCCTGCTAACATTAGTGCCCTCAGTTACCCTGTCGTAATTGTGCTGCTGCTTACATATTTTGTGTATGTTTATTAAGATTGGAAAAATTGCTCCTGCAGAGTAATTTGCATGGTGATCCCATGCTGTATCAGGCCTGTGGACCAACCCTGCATGCCAGATTCAGTTTGTGGACTGTTCCCATCTCACACAAATGGCCCTTGGGGCTGGATGGATTAAGCACTATGGGTTTAATGTACTGATCCTTGTTAAAGACCATTTATCTCCACTGAAGGTTGAATTGAAAGTCAGGGAAACTGTCTGTCATCTCAGCCTACCACCATCTTAGAATGTACATCTTAGAATGATACTAACAGGTGCATAAAATGGAGGGAGGGCGGTGGTTGTATGTGAATGTAATCATAGATCACTACTTCCTACTACTACAAGAAACTGGTTATTTCACCATCTGAAGTGGGATGCAAATTTAACTGGCACTGACCAGTTTCCAAGAGCTGATAACAACTGGGCCCTTGGAGACAGGGTTTGCTTATGAGGACTCAGAGCAACGGTGACTAAAACCATAGTGGCAAATTATCCCATAGGTGAATTAACTAGAATTTACTGTATGTGGAATGTCAATCCTGTTTAAGTATATGCAATTAGATCATCATTTAGTAACTGCTGTATAGAGATGGCATTGACAACCTACTCTTACTATATCTAGTGCGGCTACTACTATACCTCCAGGCTTCAAACAAAATCCATGCATGAGAAGTAAGCTTATGTGGGATGCTGTAAAAAGGGGGCTTAACAACAGCATATTAAGAAATATTCATTTAGGTAGAGGACTAAATGACTGGCTAAAAGGAATTGATGTGACTTAACCCCAGTTGTTAATTCTAGAACAATTCTCAGTAGTGAGGTGTAGTTCCTGCTAGCATAGATTTAAAATGACTTTATTGGAATTGTGTGTTCAGCTTCATCAAATCTATTTTACTGTCTGCACAATAGGAAAGCTCTTTATCTCAGTAAGCAATTATAACTCAATTATAACTCCTACAGTACTTCAACATCACTTTGCCTGGAAGAAAGAAGGAATGGAAGTCTAGGAGAGATCTTCGAGACTAGGGGAAAGTATTTGACGTGAGCAAGTGGGAGTCTACCATTAGCCATATTTGCACACTCCTTTGAATGCAGGCAGTACTATAAACATGCAAATAATTCTTCTTTAATAAAGTTATTTTAGATCACAGTGTTTCACCCTTAATAGAGTCAATGACTGATAGGCACAAGTGATCAACTATATATGCTTTTGTCAGCTGAACACGTTTTCATCGTTCTTAAGAATTAAAAAGGAAAAGAACCTTGTCTCTCACATGGGTGATGCAATTAAATTGATATTTAAAGGATATTTATGCAGAGAATGAATGTAGTATACATTAGTCAATCAGACTATTTGAATTCTTTCTCAGCATAGCATGTAGTTTATAACTGAGTAATAATGATAGGTGGTAGAGCATATTTCTTCTTGATTAATGAGCTAAAGCTAAGCTAAAATTTATATAACCACCCATGAAAAAACCTAGCAATGCTTAATGCACAATTAAAAACAATTCTTTTACCAATAATACATTTTGGGTCACGTTCATTAAGTTCCCTTTTACCAGTTACAGTTCTTCAGTGTCCTCCTGCGGAGTCTGTTCTTTCTTTGTGAAGAGTAATTCCTGAAGTATTTTGAAATGATAGGCCCTGTTCAGGTTAGTTAGGCAAGTTTGCCGTTGTTTGCATTTTTCATTAACAAGGGAGTAACAGAAGGCAAGCAGACACTGACTAAACCTAACCCATGTTGGCATATTCTTTCATCTAGAGTTTTCAAAGCACCAGATAGTTACAATACATTTATTTTTCTTTGCTCTGGATTCCAAATGAACCACAGATGTGAAAAAAAACACCTCTGATTTGTTTTCTTTGCTGCTTTTTCCCTTCTCTTAAAAAAACCCCAACATGTTAATTATTAAATACAACAGTAGAGCTCTATCAAAAACACAGTTAGCTAATGCTATACAAACTGTACTTGTAAAAATGTAGAGTTTATCTATCTTCTTGATTCATTTAATATTTTATGGAGCATCTTGTTTTACTTTACTTATAATGTTTCCAATCAGTTCTACAGGAATCTAGAAATTAAATCAGTGGTTAAATCAGCAAAGCTGGTACATGTCAGCATTTGTTCCTACATCTTTGAAACTTCAAGGATAAAATAGTTCTTGCAGATGGCGGGGTCATTTGTAGTTCTGTAGGTTTATTAAAAAAAAATCTGGCTTCCTTCATTTGGAAATTAAAGCAAAATGCCAGCTCTAAAAGTGTGGACGATTTTAATATAAGAATAAGCATTGTTTATTTGAAAGTCATAGAGATTTGGTGAATGTTTTTTAAATGACAGTTGCCATATTTTGTGATTTTTGTTTTTGTTACAAGTAGTATAACATCTAGCCTGTCTTCCTGCTCCCAATAGGAAACTGACTGCTTCGCAGTCAATAAAGTTACCAATTAGGGCTACTCTTAGTAGTTATTTTTTGTACTGTGGACACCTGCATGCTGGGAACTGGCCCAAGAACTAACAAATCAGTTTCACATTTGTGAGAGCCCTCTCTAAGTCAATAAAATGTAATTTCAGCACAGTAGAAAGAACTATTTATTTCTGGTTTGTTGGGGTTTTTTTAATCCAGTGGTTGCATAATGTAAAAGGCATAAATGGTCCTGGGAACTGGAATTGGACTTGACCCTCGGCAGCTGTTCATCCAAACCACTATACTACAGAACCATACTGCTTCTTTCTAGCTTTCCTCCTGGCCAAATGAATCTTGCTGGCTTTTCACAGTGGTCCAGCTTTAACAAGAGGGGCAGAGGTTACCCTCACTCAGGATAGGTTATAACTGATAGCTAAGTCCCTCTCCTGGGAGATGTTGATTTGCCCCTTCAGGCCAAGGCAGTCATAAAATTTACATCTCTCACTGCCAAGGCAAGGTGATAACCACTACACCTCTTCTTTGAATTTTAAAGAAGCAGGTGTGATTACATTTGTGAGGGCCCTTCTACTGGGTACATAGGAAGCTTTCAAGTAAAAAGAAGTTACTTGATAACTTTTAGGTGCCTCCAGGATTAGACAGCTTGTGAAGAGGGTTTTCCAGGGTTTTTGACTTAGCATCTAAAGTCTGCCCAAGTCCTCTTTTAGGTGCCTCAGACATTTCTTGCACCTGGCCCTTCGCAACTAAAATGTGGCACTTGTTTGGAGGAAAGTGAACGACTACTTTGTAGAGAATTCTGGAATGCAAGGGTGAAATTGACTCTGTGGGACGAATGTATTATAGGGAGCAGTTTTCACCTTCAGCCCTCTGCGCTGATTCTCAAGAGTGGGAAGTGGAATGCATTCTGCTCATTCAGTGTCTCTCTCCAGGGGGGGAAATCCCATTGGGTAGGATGCAATAACAACTTTGAGCACAGCTGGAGAAAAGTTTCTGTTCAATTTGTGGAGCTACTTTTCAAAACCAGGAAAGATCTATATTGGAAATATGCTGTCCTCCCCCTCCTGCCCACCCATCCCACCTTTTT
This sequence comes from Alligator sinensis, assembly GCF_000455745.1. Lineage (NCBI taxonomy): Eukaryota > Metazoa > Chordata > Crocodylia > Alligatoridae > Alligator > Alligator sinensis. The sequence continues at coordinate 210,637 of NW_005842625.1, read as the reverse complement.
AAGGAGAAAAATTTTCACCATTTTTCATTATATTAGTTTGCATATTGTAAAGGCAATTTAGGTGAATCAACAGAAAGTTTTGAGATGCATCATCTGCATGATTATTTCTTTTTATGAATCTGCCCCAGCTGAATTCATGAGTGATATATCTGACTGTGCATTTTATACCCCTTTCTTTTATTATTCTCCATATAGTGCTATAGTTGCATTATGCTTTACAAACATATAGGAAGGCAGGGCCCCAGTTGCATAAATCTATAATCTAACCACATGATGGTACAAACCATTAGTCATATGAGCAGTATTGGTGACTTGTTCCTCTGACTAAGACTTAGTTGTATGAATCTAGGTTTGAGAGAGGGTCCTGTGCAATTCTGAGCTGAATTCCATACTTTTGAACCTTTCTGGAGGTCCCACTGGGTGTGATTGCTCTAGGGTATTGCAACCCCATGCTTACTGTAGTCATTGAGCCTTTCTGAAGGTGGCATCCATGGCACTAGAATGCTGTGCCCAAAAATCATAGTGTAAAATTTAATTTTTCTAAAATCCTTTATAATAATCTCCTAAAAGGTGTGAATTTTTTTTTTTATCTGATTGTTTATTTTGATGAATTACATATATAATTAGGGACCTACCTAAATCATAGTTTTGCAGGTTTCTCAGAAACCATGAAATCTAAGGTTGCCTGAAAAATCTGTGGGAGGGGGGGAAACTCATAATAAAAATAAGTTTGTATTAAGTCTTCCCCACTTGGGTGGGCTTTGCAGCCTACCTGGGAGGGAAGGTACCAGCTGGCAGGGTGGCATAAAGGGGCAGCAGATAAGGCGGTGGCACCCCCTTCTCCTTCCTCCTCCACCAGGGCCTCTCCATCAACCAGCACTGAGAGGCGGAGATGGATGAAAGCAGCCAGCAGTCAAGATGGCAGCAGCCCCTCATCCCTCCACCTCCATGGGGCTTCTCTGCCAATCAGTGCTGAGGAGTGAGGCTGCCACAAAATGGGCTCTTTATGCTGAGACAAAGCCACAAAAATAGCTTTGTCCTGCCTTAAGTAGGTCCCTATGTATGATTTATAGTATCCTAAGTATAATATCTGACAATAATGCAACACTGTACATTATTGTATAAAATTCTACTGATATTTGTTGCTATGTTTGAAGCTTAGATACTGAAAATTAAACAACCCCATGCAATGGACAGCAAATATGTAAACTGGAGTTAGTATAGTGACCAGAATATAAAGAGAGGCAGGAAACTTATATGGAAAATAGATATTTATCAAACTGAAGAGTAAAAGTATGACTGATAGTGTAGAATTGTCTTTGTTCCCTACTGAGTGAGGGTATGGATAGGCCCCTGAAGTCATTGCTGTCTATAGGTGAAGTATAGGTGTTGAGTTCATGGGGGCCCAAGGGACCTGTCCCACTCGGGAAGAGGGCTGTTGGCACCCAAACCTGAGGAAAAATTATGCATATTTCTATTTTATGTTGTGAAAGATAGATTCAGTTATGTTGAGCATGCTGGATGTAAGGTGACACTTAAAAATGATGACTGAGGCCTTAAGCTATTACCCGGAATCTGGATTTTTCGTTTGCTATGGAAGAATGTGAATTTTCTCCTTTAATAGGAAAAAAGACAGGAAACTGCAGGTTTCCTCTTACATGCTGGCAGAGTTCCACCCTGCAAGGGGCTGCTTGGGGCTGGGGGGAGCAGGGAGGGTGATTGGAGGCAGGGGGTGCCACGTGCATGTGCACATGGAAGCCAAGCAGCAGTGGAGAGCAGCTCCCTCTAGGTAAGCCTATGGGAGTGGGGGGAAGGGGGCACAGGCGACACATGTCGGGGAAGCAGGGGTTGCAGAATTTGCATGGCGGGGCAGGGAGGCACAGGCAATGCAGCAGAGAGGCAGGGGGGACAAGGGAACATGGTGGGAGGGGAAACACACGCTCCTGAGATTTCTATGCACACAGCAGGACACAGGGCTGCAGCCAAGCTGGATCAGCTCTGGGCAGGAGCCGCCTTTATGGTCCAGTGGGTGGGATCCAGCACTAGGAGCAATGGTATTATCCAAAAAGACAGAGGTGCTGATGAGAACCTATTACAAGGACAGTTAAATGCAACACATCTAAGTAAGCTATGTGGTCTTGCCCATTGCATGCAGTCCCCCTCAGGGCCAACTCTTTTGAAGTCATGGTGAGCCACTATATTGTATAAATTTCAATTTCCTCTTCATTCCCACAGCTGAGATGAACCTTTCTTTCCCAAGTACAATGATTCCTGTTTCTTCAACACCATTAAATGATTGGCAAACATTATGAAAAGGGCCCTAAGCAGTTCATCGTATCATAGTGCTTAGGGTTGGAAGGGACCTAAACAGATCATCAGGTCCAACCCCCTGCCCCGGGCAGGAATGGGTCCCAGGGTCATATCATCCCAGCCAAATATCTGTCTAGCCTCCTCTTGAATACCCCCAAGGTAGGAAAGAGTACCACCTCATTTGGGAACCCATTCCAGAGCCTGGCAGTCCTAACTGTAAAGTAATGTCTCCTAATTTCCAGCCTGAACCTTCTCTCTAATAATTTGTGGCTGTTATTCCTAGTAACCCCGGGTGGTGCCTGGGGGAACAGAGCCTCGACCAATTCTTGCTGGTCCCTCCTGGTGAGTTTGTAAATGGCCACCAGATCCCTTCTCAGCCTTCTCTTGTGGAGGCTAAATAGGTTCAGGGCCTTTAGCCTCTCTTCATAGGGCCTGCCTTGCTGCCCCTGGACAATGCCAGTGGCCCTCCTCTGGACCCTCTCAATGCTAGCCACATTCCTCTTCATCCCCCAGTTCATCCAGAATCCCTCTTGCCCCCTGTCTTAGCCTGTCACATATGATTAGTGTGGCCCCACCTTCCATGAGGTGGAGCTGGACCAGGTTGCCCTGTGCCTCATCTCAGATGAGTCATCTGTATATACATTTTTGGAGTACCCCAAGAATCATGACAAGAACACCTGGTTCCAGTCATGAATGGGGGGCTAATTAGCACATGCATCCTTTGTGAGGGGTATCTGAAGTATGCACACATACGGAATAGTGCTGGGTTGTGGGGTCATCATGGCTTGAAGTACTGTCAATTCTGGAGCCCATTCTAATAAACTATATGGTAAATAATGAGCATTTTTTATCATGTATATTGTACTATGTATAAGTAGATACAGAAGCACATACCAAAACAGGACCTCCACCATCTTTTCATCATGTATAATGTACACTCTCCTCTTCCCAGATCCATATGATGGCTTAGTTTTCATCAGCTAGTGAGAAGTGAAAACCTGGCCATGAGCCCAATCTCAGTCAACCTTCCTGTCAATGGAAAGCCTAAAACCAGAGCTGATACTTAAAGTCCCACACCTCTCAGCACCAGAAACACAAAATCTCCGATTGTGCCAGCTCCTCTGCACAAGATGGTAGTGATGGAAGGGGTGGTGGGAAAAGTTCCTTGGATTTCTTCTCAGTCTCAACCCACTTGCTTCAACATTAGGAGCAATGTTGCTGTAAGTAGCTTTCACTTCTGTGTTGTATTTCTTTCAGTTTTGTTACCAAAACTTTTCTGGATATGCTAAAAACTGGGATGAAAGTGCCTTGGAAGCATGATCACATAATGAATGCCCGGAACTGGGGCTTGGGCAGTTGTATTCCCAATTCCATCTTCAGACTTTCTAGATATATTTGGCCAAGCCATGCAACCTGCACACGACTCAGTTGCCTATCAGCATTAGTGTCAGTGATCCCTCATGGTTGAGGATGATCACTCCAATGGGTAAAGAAAAGGGTTGTAGATGAGTCCATTGATGGCTAAGGCAGCCAATCCTAGAGCTGCAGATTCTCTGGCACATGCCACAGGTGGTGGTTAAAGGTGTTATAGGTATTGGTATTGGTTATTGTATTAGATGCAAGACTAGTGAAAGAAGCTTGCGTGTGACTTTTTTACATGAGGAGGCTGTTGAGCATTGGCAACTGTACAGATCTTGGCGGAGGAGAAACCTGTGTCCAGTGGCAAGAAGATCCAAGACAACTAGGGTTACTCTTCAACAGTAGCCTTCATCTCCCTTTGCAGCCATTAAGAAGTCTTCTGCACCACTGAAGTCTTTGTGTTGTGTTGGACTGCTCTTTGATACCTCACCTTTAACCTTACCACCATGGGTGACACTACCAGGAGGACAAGACTCCTGATGGTGTTGCTCTTAGGGTCATTGGTATCTACATACGAGCCTCTGTATCCTGTCAAGATGACAGTCAATGGAGAGAGTCTATCAGCAAGACTAGGAAGAATCGCATAGTGGGAAGACTAGTTTAACAACATCTATAAAGTAGTTTAACATCCTCAAGTGTTTTAAGCAAAGTTATTAGCTGATTTCACATATGTAGGTAGTTAGGGATTGGAAAATAACAGCCATGGCAAGAATGGAACTGGCAGCCTAGAAGTGAAAGTCTCAGCAGTCTATTCCCAGTCCCCTTGTCTCAGCTGCCATTCCTAAATAATTATGGAGAAAGTGGCTATTTCAATGCAGCAAATGACAATAGTGATTGCAAAATACATAATTAATTATTCATAACTTACTAGAGGCGAGGACTAGACTACCTAGTTGACTACTGATGCTAATATGCAAAAAAAGCTTTTAAGAATTACATGTTGAACAATGGACAAACACGATTTTAGTCACTTACCTCTAGACAAAAGGAGATTTTTCTATGAAATACACTGAAAGCTATATCCAAAGTCATTGATTTTATTTTATTTTTTTGATACCATATGTCATTTTTTCAAAGGCTGCATGGTGATAAATATTTGGCACTGTAATCTTCACACTTATTTTCCAGACTTCTCAGTTATACTCTTTGTATTCGTAGTGCACTGCATAAAAATATTTTCTGCACATCTTTCCATGTGCTTCCTGTTTCTTTGTGGCCTAGAAAAATTCAGCCTGTCAAACACAACATGTCTGATGCTGTGGACATTAAATAATTGTTTAAAATCTTTTGAAACATTGTCCTAGGAGGTTGTGTTTTGTGTGCATAAGTCAATCAATGTGTTTATTAACGCAGGTTCTAGTAAATATTGGACATCGACACTCTGTGAAGGCAGTGAGATATCACCCTATTTCACTTTAATGGAATCTTCTGTAGGTGCAAATAAAGTGTGAATCATGCGTACATAGAAAGAAGGAGGGGTATAGTGCTACCAGTTCATTGATTTATTATAGGGGAGTATGATTGCACCACCTATTATTAGGGTTCCCTGACACTTTCTATTATCAGAACCTGTTTTCATTTATCAATAATTTCACAAGACTTTAACAAGCTCAGCTGTAATTTTTCATACTGTGTATCTCTTAGTCTGATTCTTTTTTATTTTCTGCAAAAAACAGTTCATTTGTCTCTAGAATGAGAGTAGGGACAAAAATGTTAATTTGTCCCATGTTTAAAAATTCTAGCAACTTCTTCTTTAAGAAGCTTTATCACATTTATGCTTTGAAACAGACTTTAAATTTGGCAGGATTATTTGAAGCATTCCACTACATCCTAACCCTAGTGCCAGTGCCAAGCGTAGATGAGGTAGGAGGGTTTGTGGAAGAAACAAGCTTCACTTTATTGTTTGATCACGAAGTTGTCAGAGACCTTTATTATACAAGCAGCTGCAGGGGACAGCACTGAACAGACGGAGCTTCCTCTTATCAGTTCCGCGTGCCCCCCCAACAGACAATTGAAGCATGCTTTTTATATGTTTCAATTCAGGTTACATGATGCAAGATATTACAAGTCAAAGAAAAACTGGTTTGAACCAGAAAGTGCAAGAGGGCATAAACTGTGGTTGACCTATTGACCTCATAGGTCTACTCAGCTCAACAAGGGAAAAGGGCGGGAGAAAGAGCAGATTGCAAAATAGGCGGGGAAAAAGCAATCATTAGCAAATAATGCACTAACTCAAAGAAGTCAGCAGAAATTAAGGCCTGGGGTTTTCTTCTTCCACAGGTTGGACAACTGTCTAGCAAGTGCATCTCCATAAAATGTCTTATTTCAAAATGCAACCCCCCTGAAAAGAAAACAAAACCCAAGCTTCAGTTTTTATCTATATTCTACTACATATAGAACCAACTGTATGACGGTGCTTTCATAAACCAGAAATAGGGGACTGCTTGATATAAAGACAAGTATAGTAATTTCTGCAGAGATGTTGCTGCTTCAGGATGGGATTGTGGGATGTCCAGTCATCAGAAGCTGTCAGAACAGCATCTTGGCTGAAGAATGGAATAGGGCAAGTGTCTGCGTAGAGCAGGCATGGTAGAATTTGAATGCGGAGGTTACAATACTGACTTGCAGGTGAGATCTTTTGACTGGCATTTCTGTGATGTGTCTGGGGAGCAGTCGTGTTATCTTGGTTTTGTTCCCAAAGGTGTGTGGTGAGCATGTTTGTTATTACCCTGAAATAAAATAGTTTTCTGATAGCATACTGTTAGGTTAACAATAATTTAGATTATTAAGAAGTATTAGCTTTACAGCTGAATACAAGGCATGACCTGTGGCCTAGCAATGTTGCTGACCACAAGGCAGAGTGATAGCTAAGCCTTTGCTTATGTTAAGTAATCATTTTAACTGTGTTAACCATTTTCTGAGTAAAATGCAGCAAGTGAATCTGTGTCTGTGTGCTGTAAAATCAGCTACAGCAAGGAACAAGATGAGACAAAGAAGCCATTGTTCTAAGTACAGTGATCATGTCCTTAAGAAGTATCTACCACTGTGCAAGTTCTTGCTAATGTATCATAATGTTACTGTTACTTAACTTTTAGCTTTTAGAAAGTGCTAGTTCAGCTTAATAGAAATATGCTGTTATGAAGATCTGTGAAGCACCGCCCAAATATTGCTTTTGTTAACCCTGTAGTCTTGCCTTGTTGTAAAAAGTATAAAAGAACGCCCCACCCTTTACGGGGGGCCATTTTGCCTCTTTGCTGGCTTAATGGTCATTGCTCGAGCAAATATACTGCAGTAAAACTTTACCCGTGTTGTCTGGTCCCTATGCAGCTAGACAATGAACTCCAGGGAGTTTTCTCCCACGACAGGTGCAATCTGCATTATTGGCTTGGCAGGCATATTCTCTGTCTGATAGTTGTATTTTTAACTTGAAGGTAGGATACAGAGCAGTCTTTAGTGCATGTGGCCCAAGTGATGCAAAGCCTAATATTAAAAAGATACTTTCATCTGTTACGTTAGATGAGTGTTATCTAGTATACTGGGTATGGAAATGATCTTGCCCTGCTTGGAAAGACAACCAATTGTAAATGTAAAAAAGTTACAAAAACATTTAGAACCTACTGAACTTAAAAGATCAGTGGTGATAAGATAATAAAATAATTCATACCTAGGCATGAAGCTGGGGAGGTGTGAAGATGCAGTTGCACCTCCTTTTGATTCTTCTTCTCAGCGCAAGTTTTTGGGTGCTTGGTAATGGGGGGGGGGGGCAAACAGAAGCAGGGAAAGGCTGTAGCTGCACAGAGTGGGGTCAGGAGTCCCCTCCTTGACCCCCTGCTTCCTTACCCTGTGGGGGACGCTGCTGGTAGGAGAAAACATGTCAAGTGTCACCACCAAGAGCCAGGTTAACCCTTCTAGGTTCTGCAGTCATCAGCAAATTAAGGGCTTTGGATCCTCATTTGCCCTACCAACTGCAGTGGTAGCAGGGCCAGGGTAGGGGCACAAGAAGTAGAAACAAGGACTGTTTCCCTCCTGTGCTCTCAGTGGCCCACTTAACTGGTTTGAAATGAAGAATGCATGTTGAGGATTAGATTGAGAAAAGTAGATTTTGGAAAGAGGAAACCTGAGGAGGTTGGAACTGAAGAGATGGTGGGAGTCAAAGGACTGAGGAAGACTGAGGCTGGAGGGTGAGATTGGGAACTGGGAGCCAATGGAGGAAGTAGGGTAGAGTTTGGGGTGTCTGAATGCCAGGGGTCAGGAATGGATGATATGGTACTGGAATACCGGGAGAGGTTATATGTAGAGATTGGGATTAGAAATGTGGGATGCCAGGTAGGACTACCTGTACAAAAGCAATTAAAATGGAATAATGCTGGTGCCCTGCAGCTCTACCAAGGAACAGTGAAAATTTTCAAAATTTCTTGTTACATCAGTTCTTAGGTTTTAAATAGTAGTTAAAGAAGTGGTATACTTTATACTATTTCTCTGTAGAGGCAAAATGCACATGTCCTGTAATGCTTAAGAATGTAGGACCTACTATATCCTTAGTATGAAAGGAGCTAGTATAAAATATCAAGAAGTAGTGTTCAAAATTCTTGTTAAGCCACTCCTTGAGCCAGTTTGCTTGGGTTTGTAAAGAAGAAGTATGCAGTTATCATTAACTTAGTTACAATCCAAAATTTTTGAGGATTCACTAGAAACAGTGGAGACTCAACAAGGTAACTTTCAGCTCATTGTATTTCTCTGTGTTCTTTAATATATTCTTAAATTAAATTGCATTGCTAGGTCTTCTAGTAATAGTGGGATAGGGGGAGGCCGTTCACACAGCTGTATCACATAGGATTTCTGCTTGTGCAGCATTTTTAGTGGGTTCATTAGTCTGGCGGGGGGAGGTCCCATGCCATAACACATGCCTTATACCCTGGTTTAGGGTTCAGTGGAAGATAGCCACTCTCAACTTACTATTGGCCAAGTTCCAAATTGCTGTTATTTTTCAGTTATTAGTTTCTTTGTCAATTCAGATGAGATTCAATAGATGCCATCAGTGTATAATTTTTTTTAAAATTTATTTCTTATTGGAGGGTTTTTAATGTTTTGATTCACTTCCGAAAAACGTATATTTTTCTTTTCCCTAGAGTATTAATTCTAGTTTCCTTCTCTAAGTGATTTTTCTTAAAATTTGAAAGTTATCCTTTGATTAGGTAGATTTTGCTTGCTTTCCCCCGCCATTTATGCCATATGTTTCATACCATTTCCATAGTGTAACAATGTATTAGAAAGCAAGGTCTAATAGTTTCTCATAGTTTCTTTAAATTTAGTGGACCTGATCCTGATGTTCTTTGGTTTATGTCATATGTGTTAGACATTTCAGCACTCGCACATCTTGCAATAGGATATGAGATTCCAGATTAGAAAAACAAAGCAGATTATTTATTTTCTGTGAGATGTGACTATCTGATACCAAAGGTAGACAAATACAGTTTCTAATTTGGGGTGAAATGTATTTCCTATTACGTTGAGAATCTTGCCAGTTGCTCCATATATACATAAATGATTTCTGAGTCTTGCAGAAAATAATTTCTAGTGAAGGCAGTGGGAAGCTAAAACAGTAGCAAAACCAGATCACATAAAGCCGGACATGGGTGGATCTTGAGAGGTTGATCTCCCCAAGTATGGGCACTATCAGCAGCTGAAGTGAGTCCTCCCACAACCCCTGCTGTTTGCTTCTGTATGTTGAGGGTGGAGGATCATTGGAGGTCAGCTATGGGTATGCTCTGGGGTATAGGAAGCAGTTGGAGAGGTAGGGGAAGGTGTGGAGTTACAACTTTGCCGCCACTTGTCCTGTTTTTGGGAGCTGTTAAGGTGAAAGCTGTTTGTTGGGGAAGAGTTCTGAGGAATGGTCTCCCAGGGACTGTGGGGGGTCATGGGCACTAAAAGGCTTTCAGGGAGGGTGGGGCCTGTGGGGTAGAGGGACATGGGGTGATCTGGGGCTGGGGCATTATGAAGATGGAGTGGGGCAAGGGGCAGATGGGGTTTGGGCCTGAGGATATGCTGGGGACTGTGGGGATGAAATGGGGTGTGAGTAGGTTTGGAGCAAGAGGGATGGTAGGTAAGGGGGGGCCCAGGTGCTGAGTGGCTGCAGTAAAGTTTGAGTGCTTAGAGGGGCAGGGGAGGGCTCAGTGGGGGTGAGGGAGATGGTGAGGGTCCAAGGGAGCTGGGGCATGATGAGGACAGGTCTATTCAGTGTGCAGTGGATGCATGGGGACACTGAGGAGTCAGAGGAGGTGTCAGTAGGATATTAGGGGAATGGTGGGTTCTGGGGCTTGGGGCATGATGAGGTGGGGATGAGTAGGAGGATTTGTGCAATAGTGGGAGGCAGAGTGGAGCAGAGAATATTTAAAAGGGAAGGGGTAATCCATAAAGGGCATTGAGGAGCACTTTTGTGCCACGGTGGAGTGTCTGGGGGATCCACATGTCAAAGTACAGGGTGTGGCAGGGCAGTAGGGGGCACTCCTATGCTGAGCCACCTGCCTCACTGTGCCCGACCAAAACCCTACTTTGAGTGTCTCCTCTGGGGTGCCCACGTCTGGCCGACCCCCTTCCTGGAGCACACTGGAAGCTTGGGGTAATTGCTGCTAACACCTGGGCCTTGGTCTCTGTTAGGGCTCTGTACCACCTGGGGTACACAGACCCTGCTGACCTTGGGGGTGCTTTGCCTGCTGGTAGTAGTTCTGGGTGCCCCTTTAGCCTGAAGCCACCCAAGAGGTTTTCAGGTAATATTCCACCAAGCTTTACTAGGAGTGTAAAGGCCTGTCCCTCTTCTCAGGCATTCACAGCTAGGTATGCTGTAACAGATAGCTTTTATTAATCTGAGAGAGGGAGAATGGGGAAGGAGTATAAGATAGAGGCGTATTAGGAAAAAAAAACGACTTGAGCAAAACAGAATGGGATTGTTGGCCCTTTTGAATATGCATCTAGTTTACTTAATCCTAAATTAGTGGCTAAATTTCAGGTGAGTTACTCACATGTTTATGAGAGACTGATGGAGCTTTGGAGGCCTTTTGCTTGTTTCAGCTTCCCACAAATGTCTCCCCTCCTCCAAGATGGAGTGACCCCTTTTTTATAACTTTTATGACCTCAGCACTAAGTCCCAACCAGCAACAGGCATTAGTTGAAGCAGACCAATCTTTTTAAAAGATGTCAGCATCCCCAGGTCAGGGTGGGGCAGCATCACCAAATAGGCCCAGCAGGTACCTGGGCAGAAGCATGAGACCAAAGGGTTTTTGCACCACAGGCGGGAGAAGGGGGGGGCGGTGTCTCAGACCCAGGGACAGAGAAAGAGAGAAGACGATTTCTTCACACTGGGAGTATTTCTGTTTGTGGTTAGGCTGGGGGGTAACAGCTGAACTCCCTGACACCAGGTACCTGTCCCCACCTGGAGCAAGTAGTCATCTTCTGCCCCCAGTTATATTTGTCTTTGTTTTTGTTTAGATCTTAAATGGAATAATATGGTTCTAGACTCCTGGCTTATTATTTAAGCTTCTAATTTCTTTTTAACTGTAAAAATGTGTTTCCTGTTATGTGATGATGCACCATGCCACCTATACTCCCTTTTTCAAAATCCTGGATCCCCCATGGGCAGGAAGGGTGCTAGACAGACTACTGCCAGTTTGTCTATTTGTTCTGAACCTCTGATTTCCTGCAATTCATCAGGCAACTTCTGTTACCGGTAGTAATGAGTTCCTTGCTTGCATGCAGTTTCAGTGCTTACCAATGGGGAAGTTCATCTTATTAGGGGAACATGGAAGATGTTCAGCTTTATAACCTGTCCCTTTTTCTTGCCATTAAATATCTGGCAGAGGAAAAACACATTAAAAGGACATTATTAAGGTTGCAAAGCCAAGCATTCAAAAGTTATGAAATGTCCAATTTAATGCTGCCCTTGAAATCTCATTTTAGCCCCCTTGTGCCCCTACCATCATTTTTGCCATTTTCTAACTCTAAGTATCTGAATTTGTTACATTAATTCTGTTTTAATGTACTTTTTGTGTATAAGTTAAAGCAGGCTCACTGAGGAATATATATGATTAACATAAATAATCAGTTATGAAAGACTGAAAGACATTTCCTAAACAAAAGTTAATTCAGTGCATTTATGTAAGTGACAAAAAAAGGAATTAGCACATTAAAGAAGCAAAAGGAAAGGTGGGGAGCCACTGGGAAAAGATAATATGCACAAATAAAATATGCTGGATCCTGTTCCCAGCATGATTTTGTCAGTAATGGAAATGGAAATAAGATTGGGTCCATAATAGAAGCAAATTATAGATTTATTTTTTTCTTTGCAAACTAGTAGTCTTTTTCATGTGCTTGGAAAAATAAATAAGTGAAAGCACCTATTGCAAATACATATTTTAAAAAAATAAAATACATCTTTATTTCCTAAGAAATACATTGGCTGTGGGCATGGTGTGTCTAAACTTGCAATTAATATGACTCAATATATGCCAAGTCAATTTGAGCTGGAGTCAACTAATCCTGATGTTACTGTCTACGTGTGTGTTTAAATGCAGTAATTTACTGCAGCCTAAAATAGTGCCTGTGTCTGATGGGACTATCCTATGCCAGAGTAAATTAATCTACTGCACACTAATTGCAGCATGCATGTAGACAGTGATGCTTTACTGCACATTAAATTAGTCTAATGTGCAGTAAAGTGCACGTGTAGATGCTCCCTGTATTGCTGATATCAAATGCCTACCAAATTGTTTTGAAGAAAATTTTCCTTTTAGCTATTATGAGTAAGGAGCAAAAATTACTTAAAACTTCCCTAAAGGGCAAAATCTGAATATCTCTGTGACACTGCCTAAAATTAAAAGAAATCTGTAGAATTTCTGTACAGGCTTTTGAGTGTGGTAATGTAAGAGTGATGTATCTACGATGGTCCAGAAATTATGCGAGAGGCAAGAGTTTCATAGGGTGTTACCTTTTTTATTGGACCACCTATGTAGGTGGGATAGCGTTAGATGAGCTTTTGACTACAAGACATTCCTCATCAGATCTAATAAGAACAAGCATAGTTCCTCTGCCAGGTTTTTTAATTAACTCAAATTTCTACTTTCTGTTCTTGTCTTATTTCTCTCTTCTCTTTTCTCTCTTCTGTCTTAAACGCCCACTTAGTTGAACTGTTGCCGTTGGAATGCTCTGCTCTTCCCGAGCTAACATTTATGATAGCTGCACCCATGTCTTCACCATGCAAACATGGCTTGTTCATAATTATTTGGGTACCTGGCAAAGCTTCTTGACAAACAAAAGGGCTTACTGAGGTGATGCCAAAGTCAGAAAATACATATAATAGATATTAACAATTAACAGTGTGTGAAAGAGAGAGAGTGGGAGAAACAAGTCTTTTTTTATTCAATATTTGTAGTAGACAAACTCAAATAGTTCTATAAAACCTATTTAAAATGTCTGAATTTTCCCCCTTAATTGTGTATTGTGATTAAACTGATGAGGACCAAGTTCTGGAATTGAGATTATACTGTTGGATGAAGGCTAGAAATATTTTACTAGTCTTTATGCTTGTCACAACCTAATCCATTCCTTTCTGGATGTACACTAGTCTGTTGTGACCCATTTACTGGGTCACAGCTTCTTGAATTGCTGTTAGGTTTCCAGGGTTTGGTTCTCACTAACACAGTTCCAGTTGCAGGCAAAGTATCTGAGGCCTTTGGGCTATATACCCAAAAGTTATGGCACTTTAGACTCTGAAACCAATGCTCCAGCTCCCCTGAGTTTTTAATAGCATTGAAACATGCCCCTAGAATCCACCTGGTGGCAGGAGTTCTGATTGCTTAACCTCTGCAGGTACAATGTAGCAGGAAAGTTAGTAAAGGCATTAATAATTTAACTACTTACATGTCTGTCTTCATAAAGCACACCAGTGTTACTGACCTTTGGAGCAGAAACAAAAACACTCCTGCATATAGTTCTCCAAGTCTGATCTGCCCTTCCTGTGAGTTTGGATAAGATTCATAGGCCAGGCAATTGTTCCTGCTTTCCTGTTTTTCAGCTCTTTAATTTTGTCATAAGGCAGTGGTACTCTGTTCCAGTGAAAGCATTTCCTCTTAATAGTCATTTTGACCCCTTTGCTCTGGTGGCCAGTAATAGATACTGCATTACACCCAGCCATATATTTCTGTAGGCATACTGAGGCTCCAAAGTCCCTGTATGCTATCACCTCTTTTGTAGAGGTTTATTGTTTTGCTTGGTTTAGTGGTTGAGAGATAATCAGAGCTGATGACTCTAGATTGCTCTCTGACAGCTTCTCAGAGTAATTCAGCTATGTGTCAAGAAAGTGTCAAGCTAGGTGTCAAGGATTCGCAATGGACATTGGAGTGCAACATGAGGATCACACTCCAACAGGAAGGAAACAATACAAAGTGGAGTCCTGAAACAAAATGTAGTGTATTAAACAAAATTATGGTGGTCATAGATTGAGTATGTCTGTTTCAAGCTATTGTAATACCAACCTAGGACTAACTTTTTTTGTATGATTTCCTAGGGTAAACCTTGAGCACAGTAAAGACAGCTGTACTGGTAGAACAGTTGAAAGACAATGATATAATTTAATGTCACCAAATAGATATGAAAGCATACTTGAGGGAATAGTTTTAAAGTCTAGAAAGTGGCATTTCTGAAGCTGGCATAAAGTAGGCCACAGTTTATTTTGCCTTTTTCTATTGCATTTTGCTTAAGGAAGGCCTTCTAGTGACTTCTGCCTTTTTTACTGTGAAACAAAGCCTTCACAGACATTGTGTAGATTGCACAAAAGTGTACTTAGGTGGCTAAGTGCAATTTTATTCCACACTACTTGAGTCTCCGAAAAACAGTTAATGCAAAAGGTAGGTGGGTCGTCCTTCTCTTCACTGTTTTTTGTGATTAAATCTAAGGGTAGGATGATGATGTTCTACAAAAATAGATGCATTCATATGTTTTCAGGACTTGAACTTGGAGGATTAGAACCACACTTAGCCACCTAAATCAACCTAGATACCTAATAGCTGGAACAAAATCTGGCCTCAACATTTGCCTCTTCTGGCTCTGAATAAATGTCAGTGTTACAAACTGAATCTGACTGCTACAACAATGGCTATGTTAGTCTGCAGACAGCATTGGACAGTAACACAGAATTGTGAACCATCCTAAATATCCCAGTGAGGAGTCCAGTAAACCTAAGTGGGCATGTTCAAATGTTACATTCCTACCCATGGAAACAGTTCCTCCAGTGAAAACCCTCAAGTGTACAAGCATTCAAACAGTTTCTACTGGACCAAAAATGGCTTACTCTTATGGATAGGAGCTGCTGTGCTGCCCTATAGCATCTCAGCATTGCAGTGCATGTGCCTCATCCCTGTGACCCTTCCCTGCATCCCCTAAGTCAGTCTGCGACTTGGCTGAACTCCATTGTTCCAGCCATGCACAGAGAAAACCTTTCCCCCTGAGGAAGTCCAGCCCCTCTCCATAGCCCTGTAGTTGTGCAACCGTTAACCTCTTCCTCCTCCACCAAATCCTGAGCAGGCACCAGACCTCACCCTGCCCTCGCCATTCCTAGAGCCTGAAGACCTCACACATTTCTCCAAACCCCCTGACTCACCCCCTTCCCGCAGACTCTAGACCCCACATTGGTTTCTAGACCCCGTGCCATTTCTCAGTCCCTGACTTGCTCTCACCAGGGAACTGGACCCTTGAGACCCTCTCCCTTGCCCTTTGGTGCCCTAGTCCCCTGACACTCTT
>NW_005842625.1:184170-195087 GCF_000455745.1 Alligator sinensis | reverse complement strand
CTTTCCTGAGCCCCCTGACCACACCCCTCCCTGACTCCAGACCCATGTGGGTCTGCAGCCCCCAATTCACCTTCAACAGACCCCATACTGGTGCCTGAATCTGCTCTCCCCATAGACCTGAGACCTTGCGCTTCTCCCCAGTCCTGTAACTTACCCCCACCAGTAACTCAGACCTTGCAGACCCTGCTTTTGCCAGTCCCCAAGGCCAATGACCACCTTTTTGCCCCATGGAAGCCCCAGACCCTGTCCCAGTTCCAAGACTTAACTTTTCCCTGCTAGGGAGCCCGATTCTGCAGACTCTGCCAGCTCCTGAGCCCCCTGCCTCCCCCTTGCCAGTGACCTGCTTACTCAGACCCTGCAGACCCTTCCCCTACCATTCCCTGAAGCCCCTAAGCCCCTTTTAGATTCCAGACTCCCTGCCATTCTCTGAGCTCCCTAACTCACCCCCTGCAGACCCCAGACCCTGTATCATTCCCTGAGCCCTTGAATCATCCCCCATCCCTGCTACAGGCCCCAGACCCCCTACTGATTCCTAGCCCCCTGATTTGTATCATAGATCTCAGCCCCACACCATCAATCTCAAGCTTCCTGACTCACCCCCTGCTAGGGAGCTGGGGTGAGACTAACCCCACCATTTTCTGGCCCCCCTGCCTCCCTAGACCTTGTGTCAGTCCCCAGACCCCCTCCCCCAACCCCTTAAAGACCCCAGATTCTGTGCCCTTCCTTGATTCCCCCCTGACTTGCCCCCGCACCATGGATGTGGACTCAGCAGCCACCAACCCACCAATACCCAGCCTGGCAGCACCCAACCTACCAGCACCTGACCCATCAGATTTACCTTACCTGTGCTGGAACTGGGTGTACTGGCTGGTGCCAGAGGGGTAAGGGTCCACTGAGGGCTGCTGGAAGGGAAATTAACAGGCCTGAAAAAACAACAGATGTACTCTAGGTCTGCTATCTCAAAGCCTGTCAGCTGAGAAGGGAGGAGGGGAGGCATGGTCTTCAGGGCTGGCCAGCCAGTCAGCTCTGACCTGTGCCTTGGCTACTGGCAGCTGTCTCCATGCAGATGGGGGAGCCTGCAAAGCAAGCTTGGAGGTGTGCACTGGCTAGGTGCTGTTGGCAGTGCAGGCTGTCTGTAGAGCGCCCAGGTGGACCCTGTAATACTTGCATAGTGTTCTTCTAGTAGGGTTTCCAACAGATCAAACTTCCATCAGTTCATCTGAATGCTTGCATGTACCTACTGTTAAAAGTCAACATTTTAACCATTTCATTCCTTTTATAAGAAAGGAAATAAAAGATCATAGAACTGTATGGAATTTTGAGATGTTACCCTTTACTTGTTTCACAAGCTGTGGAACCAATCCTGCCTTGGCATGTAGAGCCCATGGGCATGTTCAAGTCCTATTGAAAATAATTAAAACTCAGGGAAGCAAGTGGAGTTTAGGAAGAGGAACAAACTCATTTTGAACATCTTTACAATCTACTGTGAGCTGACTCACTGGGTGAATTTATTGTGTGGGTGAAGCTTAAAGAATAATGCCATCGTGTCTCTGTCTCTCTCTCCCCCTCTCTCCTCAGTTCAACTCCTGATTAGAGACAAAGCCAAACTAAAATACTGGATCTAAACACGCTCAATCCTTCATTTATTTTAATAGAAGGAACAAAATACTGTATTCAGTGACTGTCCATTCAGAATAATTTTTACTCTGATATTTATTCTGGAGATCTACGGAGTATGATACTTGAACAAACACAGCCATCTATCTTCTTTTAGCATGTAAAATGTTTACATGATATATTTCTTACATGTATACTAATAATTTGAGAAAGGAGTGAGACTTAAGGGGCTGGTGCTGTACAGTATTACTCCCTTCTTCATAAATAAGTCAGCATTTTAAATCTGCAAATATATTTTACTATACCTATCCATGATACATTACATTTTTAGAATATATTTTAGATTCTATTTTATTTGGTCTACCAGACTGAGTTTTCCCTGACATTAAAAGTATAATGTTGTATGTTGAAGTAACATGTTAAAATAATGACTAACTCATACCTAAGCTGATCACCATGGGCTTCAAGAAAACTTTCCTTCCCTGGATAGTATTGCATAATGGTGTGAAAACACTGGGTTAAAATGGTTTTAAACACACATTGGATCATTAATTTTAATGAACCATACAAGATCCCTCATAATTTTGTTGAATTTTGTATTGCGTTGCTGAACATATTTCAGACATCTTATGAATGTATGGCTGTCGGTTTTTGGGGTGGGTTTGGTTTTTTTTTTGTTAAATAAAACTGTCTGTGCTGGGGGTTTTAGATGCCAGTATATTGCTGTACCCATATAAACTCTAACTAGCACTGGTGTAGCTTAACTCAGCTTGAAGTCTTCAACACTTCTCTGGTTTTATAAACTTATTAAATCACTTGAGTCATCTGTTCTTTAACAACTTCAGCTATATGGAGTAGCTGTATGAATCTTTGATCTTCATATCTACCTTGAGACTGAATCTTTTTGTCCATATATTTCTAATTAAGGAGTTAACAAACCTTGTAGCTATTCAGTTCTTTGATATATTTGGTTTGAATTTGTTTTGAAGATTTTCACTTCACTTTGGCATGTAATTGTTCTGCATCTCTGATTTATAACATAGTTTTGATACTTTTGCTCACTTTCTTTTATGTATGTTTGTTATCCTTTCACTTAATTTTTAAGTGATCTTTTGAAATTGGTCTTTTGAAATTTTAACCTAACCTTGTCATTTCAAAAGAAGATCTATCGCATCGTTTTTCCAATAGCATTCAATTAACAGGTCTACACAGTTCTGGACTGGTTTTAATTGTATTGTTTTTGAAATGGATAGTGTTGATGTGCCTAGTCCTGTATAAGTGTTTTGAACAGTTTAAGTATATAGCTTGTTTATGAGAGTAAGCTACTAGTAGTTTTATATTAATGTAATTGCATCAATGCTAGGGGGTTACACTGATTGAACTAAATTATTTTCTAAACTAATATAGTTAAACTGGTACACAACCATATCAGTCAGTCCTTGTTACGTTTTTATTCTCACTTTTCTTCCTATATATCAGTTTGATTTCCTATCAGAAGGATTTTGGGGCAAATCTTGCAATCTTTTCACTATTTTATGAGAATAGCTTCTGCAGTTTTTGTCAACCTTGTCTTCTTTATAAAAAATGAGACTGGATTGTGTATTTGAATATATGAAATAGATTCCATATAGATGAAGTTAAATGAAGTTACTCTGCTAAGATTTCAGTTTTTAAAGATAAGCTGTCTGACTGGTAGTCCAGATCCAAAATAGGAAGGTTACTATAATTGTCTTGTTTGCAAGAAGAAGAAGAATATTCCTCCATTTTAGACTAGTAGAGGAGAAAAAGGATATGATAAAATTTATCAAATTTGAAGCTTTTTATTTTGCTGATGAATGGATATTTGAGAAATTAGCTTTGTTGCATTATGGTTTTTACTGTGAATTTTCCAAAAATTGGTGACATGATATCACTTTTAAGAAGGGGAGGCAGGTGGATGTGAGCTGGGAGGACCCAGAGTGCAGGGGTGGGGAGGAATGGTACCAGACCTGAAGTAGGGGGAAGGGGGAGGTGAGCCCATACCTGAATGGGGGAGTGGGGGAACAGGCCCGGACTTGGGAGGGGGGGGGAAGCAGGGCCAGACCCAAAGTGTGGCAGGGAGAGGGCAGGGAGTGGGGGCTGCACACAAGCCTCTGTTCCTGCCCCCCTCCCCCCCCCATCATTCTTGACGGGCAATTGGCTAGTACATAATAATTGTCTTATGCATGTGCAAAATAAAGTTGCATGAGTAATGTCAATTCTGGTGTTTCATAAATTTCAAACATTTCATTTTGCAATTAAACTTTAACGTATTTTTGTGTAAAATATAAAAGGCAAATGACTAGAAATGTAAGACCATCTTGGTATTTATTATTGGGAGTTGTCACAGGGCAATATATTTTTTTACCAGAAGCTAGAGGTGATCTCGGGGTGGGGAGGGTGGAAAACTCAACTCTGTCTGTGTGTGACAAGGAGCAGAGCCTCTGTTATGAAGAATGAAGAAATAAAAGCTGGAAAGGGGTCCTTGCCCCTTTAAGACCAGGATCTTTTGGGCCAGCAAGGGCCAGGTAGGGCCTAGTAAGACACATGACTGGGAGCAGGGTGTGGCCTGGACAGATAAAAGCTTACCCATAAGCGAGGGGCAATAGAGCCCTGACATAGAGAGAAGGCTTGGCTGGACACTCTGAATAGCCCTGGAAGGGGAGTGAGTTTTGTTGCGGTTTTCCTTTTGTTTTTGTTCCTAGTTTGTTTAGGCAAAGGGCCCATGAGATGAAACCTTGGGTAAAGACTGTGTCCATTACCCTGAAGCAGGGAAAGAACTTTGAATTGAGACTTTTTTCCTTTAAAAAATGTGAGGTTTTTTTGTAATGGAAACCTGGGGGGCTGGGAGTAGCTGTAAGGGGAGATGTGGAGGCTGCATAACAGAGTGCCCTAGCACTCTGCCTGAGATGCTTCCTCTGAGGAAGGCTACAGCTGCAGGTGGAATAATCCAAGGGCCTCCTCTGGTGGCACAAGGCATTAAGCAGAGGTCCTGGTTTCTAGCTCTGGAATCTAAAGCATCTGGATTGAAAGAAAAAGTGGGTGAATGGTGGTCTGGACAGGAAGCCTGGGGAGCCAGCTGACACGAAGAGCCGTGCTGGGAGGTAAGAACTCCTCTTCGGATTCTTCCCACCCTTTGCTTTGGGCAGGGATAAGATATCTCCCAATTTTTTTTTTCCCAATAAGGTGCCCAGCAGGTGAGTGGGACTGGGAGAACTCAAGAGTGGGGCAGGGGGCACCAGGACAGACTGTGTTAGGCAAAAACAACCCCTTCTCTCTTCGCACCACCTCCCCCATCCCAGCAGGTTCTCTTATATGGGTAAGGACTGAATCTGTCATTTTTGTCTCTGCTCTGGTTGGTCTTCTCAGTTCAAGAACCACAATCCCCATGAGAAAGTCCTACACCAAGCAGAGTTCATTTGGTTTTGACAAAATGGCCCTTTACTTTTATACCTTAAGTGTTATGTCTTAAATGTGTAATGTCCATTTGTAATAGTATTTGTAGGTTTTGTTTGTATTGTAAGTGGAAAACTTCAAATGTATATTTGTAATGCCATACACACCTCATTTATTGAGAAATCATATTTTAGCTAAGATCATTAAAAATTGGTATCTAAGCTATGTTATTTTAGTTAATTAAAAATATACCTAATTCATCATCATTTTTGTTTGTGTAAAAGAATTTTCATAAAACAATTATAGCATATTATTTTTTTCTAAATATTCCATACACTCTTACTGAATTATTTTGATGGTTGAAGGTTGGTATGTAATTGTTTGCTTCAAGTTAATATAATATACGTAGTCATTGTCCAAATAGAGCACTGAACCAAAAGGTATATAACAATAGTTATAATAATTTATTCACAACTTTTATCATAAATTAATAAAGTAGGTTTTTTCCCCTAAGAAAAGTAGTTGTAAATTACTATAGAAAAATATTTCTAGAGAGAAGAATTTAGCTGGTCATTTTGGTGAGTATCAAGTAAATTTAAATATCAGAAAAAAAACTGCATAACTGAATTTGTTTGGGGTCAACTAACTTGAACAACTTATGGCAGTATATAGAACCAAGAATGTCTTAGGGTTATTAAATATACATGCTTTTTTTCTTTATATGGCTAGCAAGCACAAGGGAAATCTGTTATGATAACATTTTATATTAACAAACAACATTGCGTGTTACCAATAACATCACTTAGGGGTTGAAACAGACATCACTTTTGTGCTGCATAAAAATTCTTATGGTGACACAAAGTGAAAGCAAACAGATGTCCATACCTTCTGTCATGCCAAAAATGCTCAAAGTTGTGGCCATGACAGAAGGTAGTATTACATTGGGCCTTTTTATTGTGGCTCATGTTTGTTTGTGTAACCCGGGCAGTACTCCAAGAGATACCCCCTCTCCAATTGAAGGGATCAAAGCAGGTGCACAAGCGCTGTGGGAGGTGTAGGGACTCTCCTCCCCCTATAGAGCAGAGCCAGACCACCACTGGGAACTTAACCATATACCTTTTAATGAGGGAACAATACTGGGAATGCAACAGGCATAAATCAGGGGGTATAGTGGACACTACAGTGCCCCAAGGGGGCAGGATTCAACAAAGGTTAGACACTTACAATCATTGACAAAAGACAGGGTTAACAAAATATAAAACACAAACAACAGAGCAAACAATACTGGTTGGTGAAATATAAAAAAGCACAAAATACAAAATGTCAAATGACAAGGAAATATAGGGCCTAGGTACCTGGAGGGGGAGAAAGGGGAAAGCACAATGGCCCCTTTCTACTGCAAGAAGACTTGCTTCTTGTTAGCTCACTCACCCCAAATCATGCCAGCTGGGACTTGAATTCAGACCTCCCACATGGTAGGCAGAAACGCTGCCACACAGCCACCACTGGTAGGGCTGCTCTAAGCTGCTAGGGGTCTTGACCTACCCAGAGCCCTGGCCTCACGTTGAGCTGCCTGGCCTCTGATTGGAGGCGCTAGAAGCCAAGCTGGGAACCTCTCAGGTCACTGCTCAGATCCTTGCTGAAGCGGGAAGCCACTCCTGCTGGCCACAGCCTCTCATAGGGGATCCTGGAGCACAGCAGGAAGCCTCTCCTGCCGGCCACACACCGTGCTGCTGAGGGTCCAACTGCTGCCTGCAGGTCCTGCTCCTTCAGGCTCTTCTGGGGCAACTGCTTCTGCCCCACTGGCTCAGCTTTTGCCAGCTTTTTGAAGTGGTCCCTCACTGGTCTCTTCCCTGAGTCAGCCGTGCTTCCCCTTTTATCCCCCTCCAGGTGACCCAAGGGGCCAATCAGGGGACATGGAGGGTGAGTCTCTGGGGCCTGATTGGTGAGGAAAGGGAATCCCAAGTCCTCCAATCATCTTTTGCCCTTTCAAAACCCCTGGGCTAAGTCACTACCAGCCAGCCCGTCACATTTGCTTATGGTAGAAGAGCTCAGGCAGTGTGAAGCTGTCTGGGCTCCCCAGCATACCCAGGGCAGGGGCTTTGCAGGGTTGAAGGGCAAGGGATTGCCCCCTTCTATATTTGCGGGTGTGCAGAGGGAAATCCCTTTGCCAGGGATTTACCTGCCCAAGTCTGCAAGTGCAGAGCAGGAGACTCGTGGGGGACACCCTCCACTCTGCATTTGGAGGTACACATCTGCAAGCACAAAGAGGGGAACTTAGGTAGGGATCCCCGCAGAGGGAAATGCCTTGCAAAGGGATTTCTCCCAATGTGCCTGCAAACGTGAAGGGGGAGATCCAAGTCTGGGCATGGCAACTGGGGTCATCTATAAATGACATGTGGAGGCACAGCTGATTTCACTCTACCAGAGATGTTTGTTTCCAGCCTCAAAGTATTTAAATAGTTTGCTGAACTGGGAACTACATTGCTTAAAGGGAGAGTCAACTTGAAAGCTTACTCACTTTTAAAATATAAGCCAACAGTAATTTTGGGTAATGAGCCTTTCCCTGCAAACTAGTGTTCTGGTTTAATTGCTGTGTTTTCCAGGTTTAAAAAAAACACTTTTCTCTCTCTTTGTTGTCATTGGATAGAATTATAGGAGAAGTGATGTTATGAGTGAAAATTTTTTGATAGGCAGAGATGTTTGTCAAATGAATAAAGTATATTAAGTTAAATCAGAGACCTTGTTTTTTTTCCCCTCTATTTTATAATTGTCATAATCTTCACTGTTGTTTCATAAGAACAGAAGCTGAAAGATTTTAGCCATAAAACTGATTTTTTAAGTTGAATGTGTTCCTTTAAAATATTAACCCCCCCCTCCAGCTAGTTTATTGCATTTTACGTCATTGATGCAGTCTGTTTACTCTCTGTCTTTCACTCAGCTTGCATGGTAAATCCAGGCTGATATTTATTTTCACTTTATAGTCTGCTTCATTTTCTAGAATTCATGCAGTAAGGGCCTCAGCCGTAAAGGTACTGAGTGCTTTTGAATTCCCACTGTTGGGCCAATTCTCCATTACCTCTCATCATGTTGGTTGTTATTTTGCCCACAATGGGTGTTAAATGCTACCAAATCAGACCTCTTTATTCCTCTTTCTTCACTTACATGCACTCTGCTTTGATGTAAATAAGCAAGTAAAGTACAAGGCAATGGAGAAATAGGCCAGACAGAAGTGAAGTGTTGAGCATTGTCATCTGGATTGGGCCCTGACTGATATTCTTTTAATATTGAAAAGAAATATTTAAATCCAAACCAAGTCTATGTTAATAAGTTTTTAATGCCCTGAAAATATATCTATGCATATTAGGTTGTGTAACACACTACCTATCCGACCTTTAAAATTGCTTGAAGAACACATTTTAATGCTTGATTTTAATAATTTGTGAATTATATGACAATGCATTTTCTTCTAACTAATTTACAAGTTTATATAAATATTTTGGCACAGTTTATTGCTGGGTTTTTTTTTCTGTTATAATATGTCCCCATATCAATTTTACAGATTTAGTTGTAGGTGTTTTCTTCTTGTGCCACCCAGAATTACATAATTAAACATTGAAATTACATACGTTTTGTTTTCTCTATTTGACTTCATTAATTAAATTTGCTTTGTTTTCTATCCTTGAAAGGTTACTTTTACAGCAGTGGTATTCAGAAGATAATGTACGCTGTCAGATGCAAACCTTCTGTCTTTGCTATTTACATAGCAAAATGTAACAAAATAGGAACTGCAACTCAGCACAGTATTAAAGTTTTGAATGGTACATACCCAACAGCTGGTTTTCCAATAATTTTCTTTTAGGGGATAAAAGAAGAAGATAAACAACAGATATGAGGAACTTGAAAATGCCGATTGATTCTTACTACTGACTCAAAAAAGGATACTTTGTGGATGGAGCAATCTTGCTGTTGTTAAAGCCTCAAAGTTGATCAGGCTTCAAGAACATGTGTTTTTATAATAATCATGTGTCAAATGGAAATCCACTGATGAAGGGGTCCTCTATCTATATCTATATCTATATCTCCTTTTTCATGCAGATGTCTCTTCACCTTGGTTCCACTTTTCTGAACATTCTCTAGACAATCCTGGTAGAATAAGGGCAGGCTGAGGTGATGGAGATGCACATCTTTCTCCAACAACTTCCTGAACCTTACATAGCAAAAATAATATTCTTTGACTATTTTTCTGTATATCCCTCCACTGGGGGTCCCAGGGACAGAAGCAGATGGAGCACCTAACAGTATATCTATTATACAGCTGTGCTGGTAATGATTTGGGAGTGGGGTGCAGCCTGTCAGGGGCCAGATCTTTTGGTAAGTGTGGGGGGAGAGGTACAGGGTGTCTATGTAAATGAACAGATCTCTTAGTACAAATGTTTCTAGATAGATCTGGCAGACTTTCATAGAATTGCTTTACTTCAGGAAGCTTAGGTTTCCTTGAAGGAACAGATCCAGAGTGGGTGCAGTGGTGCAGTCGCCCAGGTTACCAACCCAAGAAAATTCCTTTTTTTTAACTGGCAATCTGTAAACTCTTCACTGCCAGTCAGCCTTTTTTACTGGCATATCTTCACTGACATATACGTTACATAATGTCAGTGTAAACCTTCTGCTAGGTCCTGGATAGCAGTGACAATTGTGAGGTTCAAATTTAGGGGTTTAACATCAAAATGTTTGATTATCAGCAAAGTTTGCAGATTGTTAATTTAAAAAAAGCCTTAGGTTGGTAACCCTGATTTACGACACCCCCAATTGCACCTTGCATGGTGTTGCCCCCCCCCAGCAGCATCATAACAATCTTTATCAGCTCCTGGGGCAGAGGGAAGGGAATGATGACCACTGGAGAGCAAGGTGGGGTGGGAGAGGGAGAAAAGTCTTATCTTCATGGGATCTCCACTCTCTTAACTTGACAGCAGCAGCTGCTATTGCTGCTACTGCTATAACATGAGCTTGTATTGCTGTTTCTGGTGCCCCATTCTTCTCCCCCTCCCCCACCCCACCTCCCATGGCAAAGCCTCCTATCATTCCATTCCCCTCTCCTATTCCCCAGATGCACCAGGGGCTATGGGGCTGCACAGGGCTTCTAGGGCTAGGTGAGGGCAAAGTGTGGCTACCTTTGCCTTGGCAAAGAGTCCTGGAGGGAGGGCGTCATACTGGTACCCCCTCATGGTTAGTGACCAGAGCTGGTGCCCCACTCACCCTGCTCTAGCTATGCTACTATAACCCTAGCCTTACCCCTGCCTGCCCCACTCTCTCTATCCCAACATGAACCCCACCCACTGCTTCTTACTCTCCTGGCACACAGCTCCATCCCAGTTGTACCTCCCACTTCTTGTACCTTGTCTACAGCATGCGGCTAGAGAGCGGGGATGGGTCTAGAAAGCTCTGATGAACTGCAGAGCCCTGATGAGTTCTGTGTAGGTGGTGCTCCTGTGCTTCATGTGTCTTTTAACATTGCCTCCAGCTTTTTTCCTGGAACAGTACTTAAAGCTTTGGTGGCTTCATGTTTTTAAAGAAGGAAAACTTTTTCTTTTTTTACAGATTTTTATGGACAGGTGTTTTTAGAGTGATTTTTTTTTTTTTAACGGAGTGTGTCCATAAATTGATGGGCAGTTGGCAATCCTGGCAGTCACATTCCTCATTCTGGCTGTGCACCACATGGGTGGTGAGCGCTCAGAGCTCACTGGCATGTTAATAGAGTTCCTGCTGCGAGTTCTGCATGTGCTAGGATCTCTGTAATGTCACCAGCTGGTCTGCCTGGGGTCCATGCTTTCAAGCAGTTCCAGAGCCTACTGCTGTTTGCTCTTATGCTCTGTCCTCCCTTTCCCT
>NW_005842625.1:180295-184139 GCF_000455745.1 Alligator sinensis | reverse complement strand
CAGCAGGAAAGGAATGGAGGGGATGATCAGCTGCAGCAAAGGCGGTCATGCACAGCTCCTGCTTTCATGGAGCCCTTGGGCTGTGTCCACTGCTGCTTATCCCTTCTTTTGCTGCTGAACTAGGGAGGAGAAGAGCAAATAGCAGCGGGATTCAGAGTTGCTTGAAAGTGGGGGATCTGGGAAAATGCTGCATCAGAAATCTCATAGAGCTCACAGCATTGGTTGAGCTCTGGCAGAAGCTGTGCTGACATGCTGGTGAGCTCTGAGCAGCATTTCCAAGTCCATTTATAATAAGCGGAATTGGGCTAGTTTTTTTTAGAAGTCACTTTAATTTTTTGAGAGTCATGGGTTGATAAGCACTTCCACTCCCTTCTCTCTGAAAGGGGTTGGGCTTGTTTTGGGCTTGTTTTTAAAGGTATTGCTGCTTTTTTTCCTTGCAAGACTTGGCAACATTGATTCTGAGAGCTCACCGGCATCCAAGATCACAATGAGGGGCTGCAGCCACACTCCTTTGGCTATGTGATGTATGTGCAGTGAATTATTTTTGCTGTGCATCCCACACTGCTGAAGGAGGTTTGGCCACAACCCTGTTGCCATGATCCTGGATCTGCCTGTGTTCCCCTCCAAAAATGTCTGTCTGAAAAGAAATCTTCACTGGGACTGGCCATAAAACTTTCTTTCCTATTGTTTCTGAGACAGAATGGTCTCTCCATAAGTTGTAATTGTAAAATATGAATTAAAAAACTGATGACTGTTGCTAACCTAGGGCCATTACCACAGTATAAATATATCAGCACAGTTCTCAAAAAGATGAAGTTACTGTTTTTCTTAACAGTAAAATGATTCCTTTATCAGGATAAGGTATTTGACTCTGGCCTCCTCTTATCTTTGGGGAGACCTGGATTGTCTCAAAGTAATTACTCAAGTTAACATGTTATGTACCTGTGCATATAGTTTCTCTGGACTTACTCCTTCACTAGCTGGCTCAAAAACATTTAATAGGTTATTCACAAGTCCATATCTATTGATTTATGTGGCTCTTCTTTTTTTCCTTTTGGGATTCTCAGGTGCTGAAATGTAATGGCATATTTGTGTATCCAAATTACTTTGTCTTTTCGCTGATTGCACTTCCAATCTTATTGGCTTCGGAAGTATTGCTTTGGATGGCTGCTAATTGCTATAATTTCCCCCTGCCATTTTGAATCAGTTTCTCCCTGTGAAAAAACACTGAGTAATATATCATCCTTCTGCTCAGCAATGTATTACCTAATTACAGTCTATTGAGAAAAAATGCTTCCATCTTAGTTCACAATGGGCAAAATTATCAAGATTTACTAGCATTACAGAAATGTCTAAATGCAGGCTCAGTAGATCCATCTCTTTTGTCCTCCATCAGCTTTATCCTTAAAATGCCTGTGCCATGAAACACAGTAGACACAGAGCTTGTATTCTGTGTAAGCTGGTTTTCATGCTGATGATTATATCCTTTTTATGTTGTGCTTTGCCTGTCTGTTTGTTGCTTCTCATCTTATAATTTGATTGTAAGTTTTTTGAATTAGGGATCATATTTGTTTACAGTATCCAACACAGAGTAGGACCCTGTGGTAGTTCTTTAGCATTACACAAATAATATTGAGAATCAGTAGTAGCAGAACACTTCAATAGTGTCTTTTGATAAATAGTTATTTCTGTTTCTTTTCATCTAATAATTTAAGCAAATTAATTTTAAAAAATCCAAATGAATCCTGCAGTGATGTATAGAGAAGGACAAGTCATGGGGCAGTCCAATCTACTGGCATTTGCATAGAAACCCTATACAAAGCAAGAGTTAGTTGTGTTGGAAAGGTCTTGAGCAGTCATGAACCAGCTAAAGTAAAAATGACACAGCATGAGTCTTTACATTCCCCACACTTCTTAAATGTTTCTATGTTGACTTTACATGGTCAGAATACAGAATGTTTTTTGTAAAGCTCTCTGAGGTCCCTGAACTGGAATGAGGGATATATAGATTGTGGGGTTTATTTTTTGTTTGTTTTTAACTTGGCCTGAACCATGTTAGTTTCAAACTACTACTGCACTTTGCATTTACTTCAGCTTGAAAGCCACATAATCAAAGTTTCCCTGCAAAGAGAGACATCTATAAATGTGAAAGATACTATATAATATAAATATACATAGCATAAACATATACTACATAGTATCATATACATTTTCTGTATAAATATAAAGAAGATACCTATAAATGTGAAAGATACTACATAATATAAAAATATATATGCTACATAATATAAATGTATAAATATAAATTGTGCAAACTTCTTATTATGAACACCAAAATCACATGAAGCTCATCTGGTGTCACATTCAAATACAGAAACAACGCTAGCCAGCTTTTGTGCAGTTTGGGAATCTGCAAAACTTTAGTCATAACTGAATTAGACACCTTTATTGCATCTGAACAGGCAGTTTTTAGAAACTGATTTTTTTGTTAGATTAAGAAAACCTTTGGCCTGGTAATCGCATGCCAGGTCACATGACAAATTATTTGTACTGCTTATTGGCTGAGCCTGTCCCAACATAAATGGGAGGGAATTGACAGTCATGGTGTTCTGGAGCTGTTGATTGCAAACCGTTTACAAGTATTCATACAGTCATAGAGAAGTAGGGTTGGAAGGGACCTCCAGAGGTCATCTAGTCCACCCCCCTGCCTGAGGCAGGGGCATCCCTGTCCAAACCATTCCATACAAACCATAATCTAAACTCTATGTAAGACTACTGTCAACCCTGACACAACACAGACCTAGCACCCTAACCTGCCACAGGAAAAGCAGGGGAACCACAGCAGCCAATGTCCTGCTTCTATGAACTGTTGTCAATATATGCTCAAGAGATCCTAGGTAGATCCTAGGCCATGCTCCACACACCCCGCCCCCTGCCCCGCTACAGAAGGCAAAAAATCCCCACAGTCTGTAGCAATATGACCATGGGGTAAAATTCCTTCCTGACCCCAAATATGGCGATCAGTGTGAACCTGAGCAGAGGAGCAAGACACTCCACCCAGGAACCTCCAGCTTTGGTCCCACCAGGAGCATTGGCACACCCCAGTCAAAGTCCCCAGCCTTTGCTGTAGCCAGCACCCAGTGCCTCTGAGGAAGGGTTAAAAGCATCCTAACATACAGAGCAGGGGAGGGGGGGAGAGAGACAGCAAGAACCAGCAAAGCCTGGAAACATGAGAAATGCCATAGCAGAACAGACATAGCTATGCCTAGATCATCCTTGAGCAGTGACTGTCCAATCTCTTCTTGAACACCTCCAGTAATGGAGAGTCTGCAACTACCCTAGGCAGTCTGTTCCGCTA
This sequence comes from Alligator sinensis, assembly GCF_000455745.1. Lineage (NCBI taxonomy): Eukaryota > Metazoa > Chordata > Crocodylia > Alligatoridae > Alligator > Alligator sinensis. Next base: position 180,781 of record NW_005842625.1, on the reverse strand, counting down.
CCTCACTAATCTAACACTGAAGAAGATTTTCCGACTATCCAATCTAAATTTACTTTGCTGCAATTTCAAGTTATTGGTTCATGTCCTCCTCCTGCTTCAAGGGAGAAAAAGTGCTTTCCCCCTTTTTTATGGTAGTCCTTCAAGTATTTGAAGATTGCTATCATGTCCCCTCTTTTACTTTAACCCAACGTTAACAAAAATAAAATGTTTGTAGGTTCAAGTTTATACCCAAGTGGTTTAGCAGTTGAAGATAACTACAGCTGAATATATCTTTTAAAAAATTCTAATGAGACTGTACTTTCCTTGCTGTTTGATAGCATCTCCTAGGAGCTGCATTGCTGATGTATCAATGGGAAAATAAACGATCCCCATATGTGTAGCAAAGTTGTAGTAAAAATGTCTCGTGATCTCACTACACAAAAGGCTTCACAGCTGAGAACAGTCTTCTCCTCTCTCCCCCACCACTGCGGGGCCAGAAGGGGTGGG
>NW_005842625.1:176146-180055 GCF_000455745.1 Alligator sinensis | reverse complement strand
GGGCGTGGCTAGGGGTCGACACGGCTTTGAGTATTGAACTCCCTTGTCGAACTTGTTTGCAAACAATAAACTGAGATGGATCCAACCTGAGTGTGTCTCTGCCCTTGTGGTGTATTGGAAAAGCCTCCAGGGGCACGAAACTAGCCGTTTGTGCAACAAAGTGAGGCTTTTGTTATTTTTTTGAGATTCCATTTAGTGTGCTAGTTGTTTCTAATTCATCCAGCCAGACCTAATGTAGTGCGCAGGTTTGTTATTACCCTGAAATAGAATAGTTTTCTGATAGCATACTGTTAGGTTAACAATAATTTAAATTATTAAGAAGTATTAGCTTTACAGCTGAATACAAGGCATGACCTGTGGCCTAGCAATGCAGCTGACCACAAGGCAGATTGATAGCTAAGCCTTTGCTTGTGTCAAGTAATCATTTTAACTGTATTAAGCATTTTCTGAGTTAAAAGCAGCAAATATCTCTGTGTCTGTGTGCTGAAAAATCAGCTACAGCAAGAAGTAAGATAAGACAGAAAAACCATTGTTCTGGGTGCACTGGTTGTGTCCTTGAGAAGTATCTACTACTGTGTAAGGTTTTGCTAACATATTATAATGTTACTGTTACTTAACTTTTAGCTTTTTAAAAAGTGCTAGTTCAGCTTAATAAAAATATGCTGTTACAAAGATTTGAAAAGCACCGCCCAAGTATTGCTTTTTTTGTTAACCATGAAGTCTTGCCTTGTTGTAATAAGTATAAAAGATCACCTCACCCTTAGGGGGGGGCCATTTTGCCTTTTGCTGGCTTTATGGTCTTTGCTCGAGCAAATAAACAGCTGTCTTTCTTTACCCGCGTTGTCTGTCAATCAAATTACAGCTAGACAACGAACCTTAGCGAGGTTTCTCCCACCACACAGCCCACGTGCAGCTCATTGTTTTGGGAGGGTGCTGCCAGCAGTAGAGGCAAGAGCTGGCATGACTGGATGTGTTAGCGCTGGAGCAGGCTACGTGGTGATGTGCATCCAGGCAGAAGCTGAGCGTCCGCTGAGCATGTCAAAGCAGAAAGACCTACTCACCTGTCGCCCGTGGGGCCTTGGCTGCTTCCAAGGGACGGCTGCAGGCCCCGCACACACCTCGGACTGCCCAGAGTGACCCTTGCAGACACCACACGACACGACACGTCCCGGGGGCCCTTCTGCCCCATGTCCCGCTCCTGTCACGCTGCGGCCCCTCGCTGAGACGCTGGCTCCAAGGACGGGGGCACGAGGAGGAGCCTGCGGGAAAGGGCAGACCCTCGTCAGACACTTTCACGGGAATGAAAACGCACGCACCGCTTACCGCACCGCAGTCGAGGAAATGACGCCCGGGGGCCGGCCCAGCACATTCCCATGAAGAGTGCTGAAATCAATCCCCACACAAAATGACCACTTTCCCACGCAAAAGCCATCACGTGCCGTCAAGAAAGCTTTCCAAATGCCCACGCCATTTCCCTCACACACCACATCCGCGTAGGCCGACTTTTACCCAATCCCCACACAATTTTCCACAGGTCCCGCAACACGCCAGTCGAATCAAAAAGTTCCTAAATCCCCCTACAATATATATACAGATATACGGAGCGGTAGATACATAGAGATTTAGAGAGATGAATCTGGAGGTATATAGAGCTCGACATATGTAGACATGTAGATATATGAAGCTGGAGCTATACAGAGCTGAAGATATACTGAGCTGCATATAGATAGATATACAGCTCTCTATATATGAAGCTGGATCTCTTCAGAGCTCCAGATATTTACACCTGGAGATATTCAGGAAAGTAGATATATAGAGATGTAGATCTATGAAGCTGGAGATGTGCAGAGCTGGAGATATATAGACAGGTAGATACAGAAAGCTGGAGCTATTCAGAGCTGGAGATATTTAGACCTTGAGATATGCAGAGCTGGAGATATTCAGAGAGGTCGATATATAAATAGGTAGAGGTATGAATCTGGAGATATGTAGAGCTGGAGGAATCTAGAGATGTACATATATGAAGCTGGAGATATTCAGAGCTGGAGATATTCAGAGCTGGAGATATTCAGAGCTGGAGATATTCAGAGCTGGAGATATTCAGAGCTGGAGATATTCAGAGCTGGAGATATTCAGAGCTGGAGATATTCAGAGCTGGAGATATTCAGAGCTGGAGATATTCAGAGCTGGAGATATTCAGAGCTGGAGATATTCAGAGCTGGAGATATTCAGAGCTGGAGATATTCAGAGCTGGAGATATTCAGAGCTGGAGATATTCAGAGATGTAGGCAGCTGAATCAGGAGATACCGAGAATTGGACATATATAGAGATGTCTACATAAGAAGCTGGAGTTATTCAAAAATGGAGATATTCAGCGAGGTACAGATATAGAGATGTAGATCTATGAAGCTGGAGATATGAAGAGGTGGAAATATATAGACAGGTAGACACATAAAGCTGGAGATATTCATATCCGGAGAAATGCAGAGCTCAAGATATTGAGAGCTGGAGATATTGATAGCTGGAAGGATTTAGAACAGGAGATATTCAGAGCTGGACATATTCAGAGAAGTCGATATATAGAGATGTCGATATTTCAAGCTGGACATATGCAGAGCTGAAAATAGACAGAGCTGGATATATATATACAGGTGGCTATATGAAGCTGGAGATATTCAGAGAGGTAAATATATAGAGATGTAGATCTATGAAGCTGGAGATATGAAGAGGTGGAAATATATAGACAGGTAGACACATAAAGCTGGAGATATTCATATCCGGAGAAATGCAGAGCTCAAGATATTGAGAGCTGGAGATATTGATAGCTGGAAGGATTTAGAACAGGAGATATTCAGAGCTGGACATATTCAGAGAAGTCGATATATAGAGATGTCGATATTTCAAGCTGGACATATGCAGAGCTGAAAATAGACAGAGCTGGATATATCTATACAGGTGGCTATATGAAGCTGGAGATATTCAGAGAGGTAAATATATAGAGATGTAGATCTATGAAGCTGGAGACGTGCAGAGCTGGAGATATATAGACAGGTAGATACAGAAAGCTGGAGCTATTCAGAGCTGGAGATATTCAGAGCTGAAGATATTTAGACCTTGAGATATGCAGAGCTGGAGATATTCAGAGAGGTCGATATATAAATAGGTAGAGGTATGAATCTGCAGATATGTAGAGCTGGAGAAATCTAGAGATGTACATATATGAAGCTGGAGATATTCAGAGCTGGACATATATAGAGATGTAGGCATATGAATCAGGAGATACCTAGATCTGGACATATATAGACATGTCGACATATGAAGCTGCAGTTCTTCAAAGCTGGAGATATTCAGCGAGGTACAGATATAGAGATGTAGATCTATGAAGGTGGACACATGCAGAGGTGCAAATATATAGACAGCTAGACATATAAAGCTGGAGATATTGAGCGCTGCAGTTATTCAGAGCTGGAGCTATACAGAGTTGGAGATATTCCGAGGTGAAGATATTAATAGCTGGAGATATTCAGAGGTGGAAATATTGATAGATGGAAATATTTACACCTGGAGATATTCAGAGCTGGAGATATTCAGAGAGGTAGATACATAGAGATGAAGATATATGAAGCTAGATATATACAGAGCTGAAGATATACTGACCTGGACATATATATACAGGTAGATATATGAAGCTGGAGCTCTTCAAAGATGGAGATATGCAGACCTGGAGATATGCACAGAGGTAGATACAAAGAGATGTAGATATATGAAGCTGTAGATAAACACAGCTGAAGATATACCGAGCTGGATATATATACACAATATATATATATATACACACACAAAGACAATACACACACACTATATATATATACACATATACACACACACACACACACACACACACACAC
>NW_005842625.1:172281-173267 GCF_000455745.1 Alligator sinensis | reverse complement strand
GATCAGTTATTGGAGCTGCAGGGTTGTACATACTGTTTGTGCTGATTTTTGTTATAATATGGTTTCTATAACTATGTTATTTCTAATCTTTCTCTTTGCTGGAAAAATAAGTCTCTCTCAGAAATCGGCTATAGCTGCCAGTTGCTGCAGATGTGCTAATCCTGGTGCCCGAGGTTTTCCTGTCTAAATAAGTGATTCAATCGAACTCTGATATAGACGAAAAGGTCAACATTGCCCGTTGGTATCCTCCCTCACATTGCTGTAGTTCAGCAGAAGTTCGGGTATTTACTTATAAAACAGAATATTGTGTAAAGCCTAGCCACCCAGTTTTCAGACAATCTGCAGAGTCTCCTCAGGCTAAGACTACTCTTAAACCTACTGTTGCCCATATCTCTGATAATAATATATACCTCCAATACGTTGAGAGAGCCGCTAAAGCAGAAAACCAAAGTGATTGTTGGTTGTGCAGTCATTTTCCTCTCCACACCCAAGGAGGCATTCCCATGACTCCCATCCCCTTGGGCCCCATCGAGTCACTTTTAAACCCCTCTAATAACCAAGCTTGGGACCAAAGTCAACAGGAGTTCCTTTTGATAAAGCCTGTTGTTGGAGATTGGTGTTTCTATGTAAACTGCTCAGTATCAAACTGCATTAATTTAGACACAAGCATATGTCACCACTATTTTACTAGTTCAAGTGGAGGAGACTGGCGTAATAATAACACAGCAACTCCTACCTATTGCAGCTCTTACAATGATTTCTACAGCAGCAAAAATTTAACCAAGGACACTAATCCTATCTGCACCCCCATCTCCTCTTTAAATAATACCTTGTGGTATTGTTTATACACCGATACCTCCCGGGGACAATGCTTCTTCAATGAAACTACAAATCCTTCCTTTAAATCAAAGGGTGAACGCGGGGTGCTAGGATTAAAAAACGGGGGCCGAATACCTCCTAAGTATTCAAACCTCGCTGCTTTAAAA
>NW_005842625.1:170449-171647 GCF_000455745.1 Alligator sinensis | reverse complement strand
GGGGATTGTAGTGAGCATGTTTGTTATTACCCTGAAATAGAATAGTTTTCTGATAGCATACTGTTAGGTTAACAATAATTTAGATTATTAAGAAGTATTAGCTTTATAGCTGAATACAAGGCATGACCTGTGGCCTAGCAATGCAGCTGACCACAAGGCAGATTGATAGCTAAGCCTTTGCTTGTGTCAAGTAATCATTTTAACTGTATTAAGCATTTTCTGAGTTAAAAGCAGATTTGGGAGTTTCTGAGGTCCTAGGGTGAGAGCCTGGGACGGAAGATGTTTGCCAGTTGCAGTGTCACACATGGTGTTTAGAACGAGTCAGTTCTGTCTGCTCAGTGGTGATGTGGAAAGGGAGCATGTGCACCCCCTGAGAGCGCTGGTGCACCCCCTGACAGGCTGCACTTGCCACTTAGGCGGTAGGCGGGAGCGGAAGTGGCTGCAGTGATCAGTCGGCTGCCTCATGATCAGCTGCCGGGGACCTCCCCACCTGGTTGCTGACTGGTTGCTGGGGGGGCACCAGTCGCCCATGTGCCCACTCAATTGATATTTTTTTTGGAACTATTGAGTTTTGCTCATTCCATACAAGTTGGGAGTGATTTGGCTAATTTGACCTGGAACATGAACTATATTAACAAAACCAACCAACCAAACAAAAAGAAAAACCCACCCCTAAAACACCAGGAAAAGGAGAAGTCAGTTAAGACTCCCAGAGACTGACTCAGGTTTTGCCTTGGCTGTATCAATGAGTGGCCTTAAAAATGATCCTGTATTTTGAAGGGGTGTCTTTGGTAGCTATGTTGGTCTGAGACAAAAAGAAATGCAAAACTAGTCTAGAACTGGTTCAGAGACAATACCTTTTATTAGAGCAACTAAGAAATCGCAAAATATACATCTATTGATCGATTGATATAACGCAAAAGATATCTATCTATCGATCGATCGATCGATCGATCGATATAATATTTTGTGATTTCTTACTCGGGCTAATAAAAGGTATCATCTCTGAACCAAGAGTTCTGCATTCCTACGTTTTGAACACTTTTACTATTATTGATCCAAGGGTGGAAGTACTTGTACACACGAAATCCAAGGGTGGAAATGATGTACACAGACATTACATTACACCCGGCAATACCGCGGCCCGCGCGCGGCTGCGCAGATTGGCTCCCCCCCCCCGGCCGCGCCGGCGGGCCCG